>NC_084591.1:8501260-8531260 GCF_033807715.1 Cololabis saira
TCCATCCATCCATCCATCATCCATCCATCCATCATCCATCCATCATCCATCCATCCATCCATCAACCATCCATCCATCCATGCATCCATCCATCGATCATCTATCCATCCATCATCCATCCATCATCCATCCATCCATCATCCATCCATCGATCATCTATCCATCCATCATCCATCCATCATCCATCCATCCATCCATCCATCCATCATCCATCCATCCATCCATCCATCATCCATCCATCCATCCATCATCCATCCATCCATCCATTCATCATCCATCCATCCATCATCCATCCATCATCCATCCATCCATCATCCATCCATCCATCATCCATCCATCATCCATCCATCCATCCATCCATCCATCCATCCATCATCCATCCATCATCCATCCATCCATCCATCCATCCATCCATCATCCATCCATCCAACCATCCATCATCCATCCATCCATCCATCCATCCATCCATCCATCCATCATCCATCCATCCATCCATCCATCCATCCATCATCCATCCATCCATCCATCCATCCATCCATCTATCCATCCATCATCCATCCATCATCCATCCATCCATCCATCCATCCATCCATCATCCATCCATCCAACCATCCATCATCCATCCATCCATCCATCCATCCATCCATCCATCATCCATCCAACCATCCATCATCCATCCATCAGACTTCTGACCCTCGGTCACTGATTTTCCTGTTGAATTTTTTAACACATTCTGGCTGATCTAGATGAGATAGGATAATAGTTTATCGTCATGGTAACTCCCAGAGAGGGGAGATGATGCTGCTTGCCTTCTTGATTCTGAAGGGAAAGACGGGAATAAAGATGGAGAATGTTGCCTGAAGCTGCGTCTAGTTTGAGGTAAACGCCAGTCGGGCCGGTGGCGGCGTCGGCATCCCACCGTAGCTTTGGCGTTTCCGAGCCGTCCTGGGAGGCAGGAATCCTCCTCCCTCAGCTTTGCTGCAGAGGCAGAAATAACGGCAGCCTCTTGGGCCGCGTCCAAGCTTCATAACCGTCTAACGTTTAAACTTTCTATAAATACCAGCGGCCGCGGTCCAAGTTGATCAAGTGTGATTGAATTTGAAACGACTCCAAAGACGCGAGCCAAGTTTCCTTAAGATGCTCCGGAGGAACCGCCCGCCTCTGCCCAGCTTTTGAAGAGTCACTCTGAGTATTCATGCAACAATAATGTCCCTTTCCTCAGAGTCTACGGCGGCATCGGACCAATGAAAGGCCGGTTCTGGTTCCACAGATCACATCCCGTCGGGTCTAGTTCCACCGCCGCCTGACACCGACATGCGACCACATTAGCTTGGTTTTTCTGGTCCAGACCGTTTAAAGACCTCTGTGAAAGAAGACCACTAGTCATGTCTGCAAAATAAACACAACGCAAAGAGGAAACGATATATAAGATGTAAAGGAAACCATTTATTCATTCATTATGCCTTAGATGAGCTGAAACAAGATGAAACGACACCTGAACCGAGCTGAAATAATGTCTAAAACGATGTCTGAAATGTGCTGAAACAACGCCTGAGATGAGCTGAAAAGACCTGAAATAATCAGAAACAAGCTGAAATGATGGCTGAAACAAGATGAAAAAACGCCTAAAATTATGTCTGAAATGTGCTGAAACAACGCCTGAGATGAGCTGAAAAGATCTGAAATAAGCCGAAATAAGCTGAAATAACGCCTGAGATGAGCTGAATCAAGATGAAACGACACCTGAAACGAGCTGAAATGATGTCTAAAACAATGTCTGAAATGTGCTGAAACAACGCCTGAGATGAGCTGAAATGATGCCGGAAAAAAGCTGAAATAATCAGAAATGAGATGAGCTGAATCAAGATGAAACGACACCTGAAACGAGCTGAAATGAGCTGAGAAAAGCTGAAATAAGCCGAAATAAGCTGAAATGACGCCTGAGCTGAGCTGAATCAAGATGAAACAACACCTGAAACGAGCTGAAATGAGCAGAAATAAGCAGAAATAAGCTAAAATTAGAGGAAACAACACCTGAAATGAGCTAAAATGAGCCTAAATAATCAGAAACAAGCTGAAATGATTCCTGAAAAAAGCTGAAATATTAACAGTGGATGTGTGAGTGGATGGATGGATGGATGGATGGATGGATGGATGGATGGACGGACGGACGGACGGACGGACGGACGGACGGACGGACGGACGGACGGACGGACGGACGGACGGAAGGATGGATGGATGGATGGATGGATGGATGGATGGATGGATGGATGGATGGATGGATGGATGATGGATGGATGGATGGATGGATGGATGGATGGATGGATGGATCTTAAACTTAAACTTAAACTTTATTTATTTGTATAGCGCCAAATCATACAATATAAAATGCAACACATGGTGCTTTACATGCAGAATAAAATAACAATAAAAAACACAATTTAAAACATTCCATACGACCCCACCCCCCACGCGTATACACACACTCACTCACACTCATATACCTGTGCACACACTCACACACCCACACCCACACACACACACACACAATAAGTGGACTGGTGACATGGCTTAGCACTAACGATCCAGGTGAGGAAAACACTACCTATGGGTGGCCGTCCACACTGAGAAGCTCCACCGACCACGACCACAGGGAGCATCGCCACAGAGACCCCCCCAACCCGGACAGACCGGGGCAGACCCCACACAGAAGGTGGAGCCCCCCCCCAGCTACCCAGGCCTGAGGGATCCCCATGACGACACCCCCATGGGCGGAGCAGGCACACCTCCCAGTGTGAACGACCCCCCTGAGGAAACACTGGAGCTAAAAACTAAAAGATTAAAAGAAAGTAAAAAATGCCTAAAAGTGTAAAATTTTAGAGAGATATATATAAAACTTAAGATGAATAATAAATAACATAAAGTAAAAAGTCACTAAAATGGATTAAAGTTTTAGAGATGATAAAAGAGCTAAAGAAGTACACACAATACATAGCTAAAAACACTAGGTAAATGAGATCAGATAAAAGCCAAACTAAAAAGGTGTGTCTTGAGCCTCCTTTTAAAAATATCAACATTGATGGATGGATGGATGGATGGATGGATGATGGATGGATGGATGATGGATGGATGATTGATGGATGGATGGATGGATGGATGATGGATGGATGGATGGATGAATAGATGCTGTAACATCCGTTTCTACCCTCACTGTTATATTTCAGATGCTCTTCTTTTCCCTCCGATCTAATGGTTGTTTGGGAGCGTAATCTCCAGCTCGGGTCCATCCCTCCGTATTTCTGCCTTCAGGTCACTTCATCCATCCTGCTGTAATCATAACAAAGTGCCACGACGGGCTCTTTTCGGAAAACCCTCCCTAATGTCGCTCTGTACATCCACCGCATTTGTAAGTGTCTGCCTATCGATTTCTCTGAGGCCTTTTTTCCATCTCCTCTGCTTCCTCTTGGGTGGATGTGGAGTGGACAGAAGCAGGGCTTCGGACGTGGATCCGGGAACCACGCTGCGTCCGAAATGCCATACTAAACAGTGGCCACGGTTACATGATGTTTTTTAATTCAGAATTAAACTATTTTCCTTTGAGTTTACATGGAAATAGTAATTCCAAATTGAGGTTTACATGGAAAAGACATTTGATCAGCTTTATCCAATTCCTCTTAAGGTCTGGGGGTTGGGAAGGTTCTGATTGGATAGGAGGGCGGACCGGAAGTTACGTTACCGGAAGAAAAACAAACTTAGCCACTACAACTTTGAAAAGCTCCCAATTTTTATGTTTCCTGTTTCCATCTGTTCTTTTAATTATTTCCAGGTCCTCCAAGCTATTTATTAAATAAATCATCTCTGCTCTTGACCACCGTTTACTGCGTGCTGACATCTTGAAACTTTGTTTGGAAAACAAGCCCAGTGCGGAATATAAGCGTCATGGAGACAGACGGGCGAGGGAACGAGCAGCGCAGAAAGACCAGAATTAATTTAAAGCGGAATGAGTGTAAACATGATCTGGAATTATTCTATTCGGATTTAAAATTGGAATAAACCAGCCACTTACTTCGGAATTAAGTTTAATTCGGAATGGTCATTTTCATTAGAAATTAGGTGTTTACATGGTCATTTTTACTCATTTTAAATCTGAATTCATTTTAATTCTGTATTAAAGAGGAATTAAACTTCTCATGTAAACGCGAGTATATACTCAAAAAGTATACTTAAGTTTGGCACACTTTTGAGTAAATATCAGTAGTATTCATTAATTCGGACGTACTACTCAGAGCCACACGGCACTTCCTGCCGTTGTGAGGGGGAGTTGTTACCATGGTAACAACTCCTGTCACAGCAGAAGTAGCAGCGCTCCGCTCTTTCCCGTTTATCCTGGCCCAAACAAGCTGACATTTATCCTGCGCTGTGTGGTTTTATTCCTACCTATTCAACTTCTAACGAGAAACAGAAGAAGAAGGCTTAACAGACGTGGGGACCCCTCTCGCTTAACGTTAACCTTAAGCCATTAAACAATAACATTAGCACTAGCTATCATTGGCTGCCTGTAGCTAGCTCATTCGTAAACTTTGCAAATACATGTACCCACACAATAATGAGATAAATACGGAAGAGTATTAGGGCCAGGCAGGAGAAAAAAAAAAAAAATATTTTAGAGGAGGAAGATTTTTTTTCCATTATACACTTTGAGAAAAAAGTCGAAATGTCAAGAAAAAAGTCGAAATGACGAGAAAAAAGTCGAAATGTCGAGAAAAATGTTGAAGTACAATTTCATGAAAAAAGTCGAAATGTATTTCAACTTTATTCTCAAAATTTCGATTTCATTCACGAAATTTCAACTTTATTAACGAAATTTCGACTCTATTCTTGAAACTGTATTTCAACATTATTCTCGACATTTCGACTTTTTTCTCGACTTTTCGACTTTTTTCTCAAAGTGCACAATAAGAAAGAATCTTCCCCTCCCCCTCAAATATTTTTTCTCCTGCATGGCCCTAATACTCTTCAGTAGATAAATGATAAACTTATCTGGTTAATATCTTATGGAAACCAAAGCAAAATCACACCTAATTCCTCACATTTGAATTATAGCGTGATGATGTTGCTGCTGCAGCTTTGCTTGGTACCGCTAACGTTATCCTCCATTTTTGTCGGTTGCTAAGTATCTGCGCAGCACTTAGCAACCAAACACCGCTGCATTGCACTGTGGGAAGTTTCTGCTTAGCTAGTGTCCATCAATCCACACTAATACATTTCTCTGGAATGAGTATGGATAGCGCATACTATTGTCTTCGTACTAATGTTTCCGACGCACTAAAAAATCTCACATACTGTTTTTGCTACTCATTAGGGTGGAAGTATGCAATTTCGGACGCAGCTCCCGTCTCCAGGCCGGTAATGCCCCCCCCCCACGCCTCGGCACCTCGGGCCCCTGATTGATGCTCAAACGCCTGGAAGTGCCGGCCATTTTCTGAACCGACGACCTCCTCCTGAACATTAACAGCTTAACGAACAGAACGCCGGGCTGGAACACCCGCCTCGCCGACCTGTCTCCCACTAATAGCCCGCTGCAGGTGTCCTAACACGCCCCCCCCCTCTGCTTGTCCTGATGTAAAACCACAAAGTGACACCGGTTCCCCCTCCTACATTTAATCAGGTGGTGAACCTCGTTTGTGGTGGCGAGCCACTGATTAGATTTGGAGATTGAGAGCCATTACAGGAGGCTGCAGTTAGATAACCACTTAAGTGCTGCTAGGTCCCCCCCCCCCAACAGGAAGTGAGTTATCTGGACGGGCCTGACCTTCGCGGACTGGGAAGAGCCCAGCGGTGAACCAGGGCCGTGCAGATCATATCATAACACCCTCCGTCCTCCTGATGTCAGGTCGTAGTTGTTGCACTCTTATTACTCTGGATCTCGTATTGCTGGTATGAATGAATGTAAAGGAATCTTGGTACCTGACAACTTTGAGCTAAGAAAGCATATATTGTGGTTAAAAATGACAAAAATGGCCAGTTCTTTGCTTCAGGACAGTTGTCATGGAAACGTGACAGTCTGACTGATGACATCACCGACTCTGGTGCAGCATTAAACAAGGGAATGAGGTAATGTGGCGCGGACCAACATGTGAAACGACTAGACTTGTAGTCAAGACCGCCTAAACCGAGACCAAGACCAAAACTAGTTCAGCTCCAGACCAAGACCAAAACAAACCTAGTTATGTCCTGATCCTGCGTGATTGTAGAGCATCAGCTCCATCCTGGTTCAGCTAGTTTCCATATGAGCTTGTATTCAACTGCAGCACAATAACACAGAGAAGTGGATGATGATGTTGAACTCACTATAAATGTTTTCATCCATCAGCTGAGATCAGATATGTGTGGCGACTGCACTACCGCTATTTCTACACTATTGGAGGATTGACTCCAGTGCTTTTAAGGATTGACACGACTACTAACTAGTCCCAAAGTCCTCTAGCAGAATAACCAGCTCCAACACCCCCCTCCACCTCATAAAAGGAATGAATAGTAAATGTTACTGAATTAAATTGGACTGAATTTGGAGATGAAACCTGAATTTTAAATATTAATGATTGAAATGACATTATTTACCATTATAGTAATCAGATTACACTGTATATCAGCATCACTGAAATTGACCTGATGCTTAATCAATCACAACAATATGCAAATATTATTCAAATATTTATTCAAACAAGGTCGTTATAAACACAAAACTGTAATTAAATACAGACACATGCAGATGCAGCAAAACATTAAATCAGATGTAAAATACAAATAGTTTACAAAACTGTACACTAACCAGAGGAAGAACTGCTGATACCAGATTCTGTTACCTTGGTGCAACGGACTCTCAATCATCCGAGTCCGAGACATGAAGAGACCGAGACGAGACCATGACCAAAGACTGTCGAGATCAAGACCAAAGACTGTTGAGATCAAGACCAAAGACTGTCGAGATCGAGACGAGACCAAGACCAAAGACTGTCGAGACCGAGATGAGACCTAGACCAAAAACTGTCGAGACCAAGACCAAAGACTGTTGACATCGAGACGAGACCAAGACCAAAGACTGTCGAGATCAAGACCAAAGACTGTCGAGATCGAGACGAGACCAAGACCAAAGACTGTCGAGTCCGAGACGAGACCAAGACCAAAGACCTTTGAGACCGAGACGAGACCAAGACCAAAAACTGTCGAGTCCGAGACCAAAGACTGTCGAGACCGAGACCAAAGACCTTTGAGACCGAGACGAGACCAAGACCAAAGACTGTCGAGACCAAGACCGAGACGAGACCAAGACCAAAAACTGTCGAGTCCGAGACAAGACCAAGACCAAAGACTGTCAAGACCAAGACCAAAGACTGTCGAGACCAAGACAAGACCAAGACCAAAGACTGTCCAGACCGAGACAAGACCAAGACGACAAAAAAGTGGTCCTGAGACCAATACCGGTCTCCAGAACTACAAGTCTAAAAGCGACCTTGGGCGTTGTTGGCGAAGGTCGGCCGACCAGAGGAGTTAGAAGCTGAGGACCTAGAGACAGTTCAATTGCTGTCCTCCGGTAAAACCTGGCCTTCCATGTCATCGATGTGAAACTATGGAGACAAGAACTGATTTTGATTGTAAATGTGTTTATTTCTGCTGTAAAGTTGGACATTTTAACCTGGAGATGAACTCACTGCTGGACCCAGCCCCTAGTGGTCAGTAGAGGAACTGCTATTGACTCCACCCCCAGACTTATGTCAGATCTGCGATCTCCTTGATTAAATCTGGGTCCACCGGTGATTTCTTGTGTTTCCCAAAATGTCCATCGAGCCTCAGAAAGCTGGTACTAATTCATCTGCGTTTGGCGTTTTATGGATTGAAACCGGGGATTATAGATTGTTCCTCCATTTCCGAGAGTCAAACACCCTAATTTGTCTGATTTTAATCACTTGCTGTACAACTTTATTGAAAGCTAAAACAACAAATGAAGATCCAATATCCAATATCAGGCTAAGTTTAACCTTAATTGTCTTGCGTAGGCGGAAAAAACAGCAGAGACAGCCGCTGACTGTCTCGGATGGGTTACAGGAGACTGTCAAGGCTGTCGGCCATCGCTGGGGTGGGGCTTGATCTGAGGCACCCAGGGGATCAGGAGCCACGGGCAAATGGAGACCTGGGGTGCTACGGCCGGACCTGGCCAAACCTGATGGGTCAGTCCCCAACCTGGAACCAGAGTTCTGCACGGGTCCAATTTTCAAGATCCGCACCGCGCCGACCCGGGGACGTACAAAACCGCAGCCGAACCGCAAACCCGCACATCAGCCCAACTAGTACCGCAACCCGATCCGACCCGTTGAAACACGACCCGCAGCCCGACTCGTAACCCGGATTTAAAGTCATCATTTTGGGTTATATTAATATTAAACAGCAATACAACACAGTTCAGCTGCCAGTGAGTGAACAACAGGCTGACTTCACCTCCATCATCAACCCTCTTGTGTTCTTCTCCCAAACGAGTGTAAAAGACCTCGTTTGTTACGTTTAAAGCTTTTAAACTTTTAATGTGACTGTGTAATAGACTTACTTCCTGTCCAACCTTGAGCGACGTTCAGCAGTTACGAGCCGCCACGTCTTGTGTCTCCGCGTGCTTCTTCAATGATGAAGTTCCCAGTTTGCGGCTATCGTAAGGTAACACTTTCCCGCACTTGTTACAGGCAGCAAACCCAGCGACTTGATTGTTCTCCTCGTCTATGATAACACCAAATTTGGCCCAGATTTTAGACTTCGCTCTTGAAGATGAATTTTCGACTAGATGGTACTCTCCGCTCCGCAGCTTTACTCTCACGTTTTCCGCCATTTTTGTTTTGCTAACCCGGAAATGGTTGCGCGCCTGTCGGGTACCCGTCGAGTACCCGCGGGTACCCGACCCAGTGCAGGACTCTGCCTGGAACCTCAACCTCTACCGACTTTCAGCTCAGATGCCCTCTTGTATATCGATGATGGCAGGTATGAACCGGCAACCCGATCGGGTGTATTACTGCCTTCTGAAGTTGATGGATGGACGTAAAGTCATTTCTTACCTACTGTTGAATGTGTGTCTTCGTAGACCTTTGTAATTCAAGGCAACACAACAAACAAAAACAGACAATTGATCCTTTGTCAGCCTTCTGATTGGTCCCTGAACGACCAATCAGAAAAACCGACGTTGCTACATCCGGTTTATCAGGTTGGACGAAACAGCCGTGTCTCTCGTTCACATCAACGGAAAAATCTGTAGTTTTTACTTCCCTTGTATCGGAATTTAAATTAGGCTACTGGATTCTTTTTTTTAAACTTTGTATTAGTTAAAAGGTGTTGTGAGGAAGCAACATATTTTTATCCCCAAACTGGCAGAAATCCGAAACGGACTTCCTAAACCAAGGCAAGGCAAGGCAAGTTTATTTGTATGGTGTAGTGGGTTACATAATTCACGTAGGAACCCTCTGCGGGTTAATGTTGTTCCGCCCGGATAGGGAAAGGAACGGACGTTACGCTTCCGGTTTAGTGTGTTGTTTTGGATTTGAATGGCTGATGTTAATAAACGGCTCGCGCCTGCTTTCAACATTCATACTCCACCTCCGACTCCCGTTCTTCGGCACCACAATAGCACAATTCAACACAAGGTAATTAAAAGTACTTTACATCAACATTAAAAGTGGCAAGACACAATCAAACAGTAAATAACAAATAAAATGAAATAAAATTATAAGAAAAGAGGTAAAATAATAAAAAGCACAAGTTGTTAAGGGCAGTAGAGTACAGCACATCTATGACAAGAATTACGTTTTTATGCGGTCAAAACGTACAAAAACCGGGTCAAATACAATATTACAAAAGTAATCTGTAACAATTCGTACAGTGAATTAAACCAAAGAATATCCGGTTGGATCAAACAGCCGTCTCTTTCGTTCACATCAATGGAAAATCCGTAGTTTTTACTTGCCTTGTATCCAAATTTAAATCACTGGATTATTTTTTTTTAAACTCTGTATTAGTAAAAAGGAACACTTGTACTGTCGTGAGGGTTCAGCGTATTTTTATCCCAAAAGTGGCAGAAATCCGATTCGTACTACCAAAACAAAGTTGGCTCGGCAGTAGCTACAACCCATAGCTACAACCGCAAAAGCCTTTTATTTATTCATCTTAAAATGGTTAAGTGGTTTTAAAAGTGACCCCCGCTACCCAGAGAGAATCACAGGAATACATTTCCTCCCAAAAACGATGGTAAATTATGACAAAGCTACGTGGACGACCACACCTTCCACCGTGCTATCAGCTAAACTCATCAAAAGATCTAGTTTTCCGCCGAAAACCTATTTTTTAAACTCACTACACGGTACTCAAAGTACTTTTTATTTATATCTAGTTTCTGTTGGTTTTCTTGGTCCAATTTTTAGAAATAACGTGATGTAAAACCCTGTTTTTACAACGGAAGTGGACGGGAGAGAAGACAGTTTTGTCTGACCTAGCAACAGGGTTTGGTGTCACAGTTTGGTTTCAGTTCCTGTTTTATTTTGAAACCCATGTCTGTGTTTCAGTTCTGTCTTGACTTCCCTGGTTCCCATCAGCTCTGATCGTCTGCACCTGTGTCTCATAAACCCTTCTGCGTATATCTTGTCTTGTCTTTCCCTTATTCCCTAGTATATGTACCGTTTCCTCCCTACATGTGGCATGTCATGTTTTTATGGTTTTTGATCCTGTTTGAGTTCTGGCTTTTGGCAATCCTGCGCAGCAGCGTTGTTGTTTTTTTTAAGATAATAAATCACCTTTTTTGGAACTCCTGCCTCCTGGTCTCTCCTGCGTTTGGGTCCTAATCAACCCCATTCGTGAGAGAGCTTGACAAAGGGTCAACTCCAAAGAGGTTATTTTCGTCAGTTTAACCACGTCGACACGCTGGTTTCCGAATTATTGCTTTCTTGAAAGCGACATCTTAGCCACGCTGGACTTGGTATCAGTAGTAATAGTCTAAAGTTGTGTAGTGTGTCAATACCGTACATGCATGTGTGTTCGCTTGGGCTCAAACCTCCTCTGCCTTCATCCCTTTAATGAGCTCAGCCATTATTTGGACGTCTAACACAGCCTTCCTCTGTCAATGATATCGATAACAACACCCCTAGCGTGCGCTATTTCTGCCACCAGATCCCAGATCGGTCCGACTCAGGTGATCCATGAGCACGACAGCTGGCGCATGAGACAGCGGCGTCCACAGTAATCACTTACACTACAGCTGCCGTGCTGATCTCGGCGGAGGGAGGCCCCCGCTTAAAGGTCGCTCTATCGACCCAGCATGCAATGCTTCAGTGAGGGGGGCTGGTGCTAGCAACTCCCCAGGGTCAGGCGCGGTGCAGATGAACCAAAAGCAATGCCCACGCCGACAGAGTGAGCTCATGGGGAGGAGGATGCAGAGGCCGACACCGGACAGAAGGACTGTTGTTTCACTGTATTATAATCCTCTGCGAACTCCGTCAGGGAATCACAGACACTAGGAAGCATGAGGAAGCCATGCGGGGCCGACGGGTCGTGGGTCAGCGAGTCGGTCCAGATAGATCCTCAGCTCCACCAGCAGACGGACTGAAGACCACGATCGTAGATAAAAAAAATGATGCTGTACATAGGGCTAATAAAAGATGTACATCCATCCATTTATCCATCCCTCCATCCATCCTTCCATCCATCCACCCATGCATTGATTTATCTGTCCATCCATCCATCCATCCATCCATCCATCCATCCATCCATCCATCCATCCATTATCAGTCCATCCATCCATCCTTCCACCCATCCATCCATCCATCCATCCATCCATTATCAGTCCATCCATCCATCCTTCCACCCATCCATCCATTTATCCATCCATCCATCCATTTATCCATCCCTCCATCCATCCTTCTATCCATCTACCCATGCATCGATTTATCTGTCCACCCATTTATCCATCCATCCTGCCATCCATCCATCCATTATCAGTCCATCCATCCATCCATCCATCCCTCCATTTATCCATCCATCCATCCATCCATCCATCCATCCATCCATCCATTTATCTAAGCATCCATTCATCCCTCATCCTGCCATCCATCCATCCATTATCAGTCCATCCATCTATCCATCCATCCCTCCATTTATCCATCCATCCATCCATCCATCCATCCATCCATCCATCCATCCATTTATCTATCCATCCATCCATCCATCCATCCTTTCATCCATTTACCCATCCATCCATGAATCCATCCATCCATTTATCCATCCATCCATCCATCCATCCATACATCCTTTCATCCATCCATCCATCCATCCATCCATCCATCCATTTATCCATCCATCCATCCATCCATCCATTTATCCATCCATCCACTTATCCATCCATCCATCCATCCTTTCATCCATTTATCCATCCATCCATCCATCCATCCATCCATCCATCCATCCATCCATCCATCCATCCATCCATCCATCCATCCATCCATCCATCCATCCATCCATCCATCCATCCATCCATCCATCCATCCAT
Source organism: Cololabis saira (assembly GCF_033807715.1). Classification (NCBI taxonomy): domain Eukaryota; kingdom Metazoa; phylum Chordata; class Actinopteri; order Beloniformes; family Belonidae; genus Cololabis; species Cololabis saira. Next base: position 8,513,832 of record NC_084591.1, read on the forward strand.
CCATCCATCCAGTCCACCACGGGGCCCCAAATAAAGAAACAACCAGGCACTGACACTGACGGGCAACTCAGAACGACCAACCATCCTAGCAGGCCTGTTTTTGGACTGTAGTGTAAGACCAACTAGCATCACAGGTTAGCATAAGCTAAGGTGGGCGTGGCTTCCCAGGCCTGATAGTCCCCCCATTTTCAACATGGTGCCACATAGCACAAGAAAAAAAGAGGCTTCGAAACTACTAAAGAAACTCACGGCTTGCATCGACTTGGGTACCGTACAGAACGGCAAACTCTGGTAGAGCCTGAGCGTCGACTTTAAGAGCCAAAGTTTAAACAACAGCTTCCTTACAAACCCTTTAAACTCCTTCATGGCCCTTTCAAAGCTCTGCAATGAAGGATCTTAACTCTCAAACACTGAAACTCGTGTGGAAGCTTATGAGAAATTTGATTCATGACGGCAGGAACGTATTTGCCCCGAATTCCTCGGGACTGCAGAAGTGCAGATGTGCAGATCATGGCCCGTGGACCCGGCCAGTGACCCGGCTGCCGTCTGCAGTGATTTAGCAGCCGAGGCGCTGAGCCGTGGGGCTCAATAGCACTAAAAGGCTCATCCCGCCTAATGGGGCTCCTCCGTGACGCAGCCGTGGAGCTGCCACCCCTCCCCTCTGTTTACTCTGACATGCACACACACACCTTCCCTGGAGAACACACACACACGGGTGTATTCTGAAAGCATCCCTGCACACATGTGCTGCGCGGTAATGAAAAGGCCGGCCGTCGGGACACGGAGCTCAACAAACAGTTGTGTAATTGCTTCAGAGAAATGGCCCCTGTCGCAGGCCGCCATCGATCGGCGTGTAGGAGGAGGTCCGGGCGGCACCGATTGTTGCCCGGCCGACCGGTGTCACTTGTGTTTGACTGTAGTTTTACTGCAGAGCACATGTGGCTCGCAGGAATCCTGCACATACGACGGAAGCTGCTGGCTGGAAGTGTATGAATGAGGAGCCCGGGGGGTGCGTCACCGTGCAGTTGGCATCGTTCCCCAGCAGATGGCCCCGCCTGCAAGTGCTGACTGTGGCGGTGGAGGCATCAGGGCGGGGCGGCGGCGCCCTCATCGATCCGGCATTTGAGAAATAGCATGAAAATTTTACATTTTCTGAGGGGGGTTCTTTAAAAGTTTATTGCCGTAGACACCAGCCTCGCCTCGCCTCCCACTTAATTAATGACATCAATGCAAATTGGAGGATAGCAAATGGTCCAAATGACTGGTGAGTTTTGTGAATGGAGCACTTAGTGACTGAGCAATGACGTCAGCACTGAAGCCATATCTCTTCTCGGCGAGCCAAGACAGAGGGGCCGGCCTCCCATTGGCCCGCCGTGGCATCAGAGCGACGGGATTGGCCAGCGGCGGATAATTAAACACCTACACAGTCCATGCACGGATCCAAGTGGTGGGATATATAGACCGGTGCGTTGGCGCTGCGTGCAACAGAGTCAAGAGTTGGCCTGCAAGTTGAGCGAAAGTTACCGTGTTTTTTGCAGAGACATTCGCTGAGATATATATTTATTTATTGTTTTTTTTGTACTTTTTTTCGCCTGGTGAATTTCACTGAAGGTAAGTGTTGCCTTGCGTTGTTTGAGTTTGGGGTCGTTTGAGTGTCGGTTGTTGATCGTTGAGGGGAACGGACCGCTGGGGTCACGGGGCACCGAACAGCGTTTATTTTGCTCAGAGTCCAGTCTTCTAGCTGGGATTAAGGGGAAAGAGGAGGAACGGTGGGAAGGAGGAGAAGGAGGAGAGGGGGAGGAAGAACACGGAGACGGGAGGTTGGAGTGTGTCAGCCGTGATGTGTGTGTTGGGGAGTAAGTGCTGGCAGCTCATTACGCTAATGCACCGTCTCTTAGGGAGCTGGCACGCTCTGATCCCCCCCCACCTCCTCTCACAGCTAGGATGCTACACACACACACACACAGACACATGCACACACACTCCAACCTGCAGACCTGTAGCGCTCCTGAACCAGCGGCGGAGGGACTAGCGCGTCCTGTTCTCTCAGCTGGAGGCTCCGGAACAGCGAGCTCCGCTGAGGAAGAGGAGGAAGGGATGTGTGCGAGGACGGCGAGGAAGAGGAGGCTCAGGGGACCCGGCGCCACCGCAGGGATCGGTCGGACCAGGCAGACCTGGAAAACCTCGTAGACCTCGAAAACCTTGTAGACTTCATAGACCTCCAGACCTTGCACACTTGCCAAACTTTGTAGACCTCGTACACCTTGTTGACCTGGTACAATTCGTACCTGGTACAATCTCCCAGACATTGTAGACCTTGTACACCTCGTAGACCTCGTACACTTCATACACCTCCCAGACTTCGTAGACCTGGTACACCTCCCAGACCTTGTAGACTCCCGACGGCTCTGACGAAGGTGTGTTTCTCGCCCATCAGGGGGGACCATGGTTATGCTGAAGATCTCTGCGTTCCTTGTCGCCTACGCCCTGGTCATCTGCCAGATGTACTGCTCACAAGCCGCCCCCGCCAGGTGAGACGCTCACACATTCCCGTACAGGTAGCAGCGAGTAATGATGGTCGAGGGTTTGAATCCTCCTTGATAACTCGTTTAACTTTTAAAAAAACGACACTTGTTGGTGAAAAAGGGCAAATTGATTCACGTGAGATGAACGAGATCCGTGCACAGCCCCGCCCCGTCCCCCCAGGCTCCCATGAGGCCATTGATTCGGTCATAAATCTAAAGCTGTGTGGACACGCCCCCCCCTTTCCCCTCCTCCCCCCTCAAATGGGGCACTTTCTGCAGATTGCACCCCCCCCGGCCACCCCCAACCCCCCGGTGTTGGCCGACGGCCCGCCAGCTCAGACGTCATCCCCTTCATAGGTGGTGACGTCTTGCCCCCCCCATCCTCCCCAACCCCCCACACTGCAGGTTATAAGTCTGATGAAGTATTTACATTAATGCTGACTTCAATCCCTTAACTCACTCTGACCCTTGACCCCGTCCACCCCCCCCAGACCGGGTCTAGAGTCCATGTCAGACCGAGTCACGCTCACGGACTACGAGGCACGAAGGTTACTCAACGCCATCGTCAAGGAGTTTGTGCAGATGACGGCGGAGGAGCTGGAGCAGCAGGCCACCGAGGGAAACAGGTACGAACGACACGGCGCCCTTCAGCCCTTAAAAAACGCTCTTTCAACGCGAGGACCCGAGTTATTATCCCCAAGGGGGATTTTTAAAAGATAGAGAACTAGAGATGTGGGTGAATCTCCAGAGACGTCATGAGGCGTCGGCAGGTAAGATGCGACACCAGGGATGCAGAGATGCGTCCACTGCAGTCCCCCCCTTCCCCACCCCCCGTCTGCAGCTTCGTAGAGAAGTAAAACCAAACAATGATTGAATAAAGCTCATTTCGTCCACGGCTTTCGTCCATGTTTGAGTCCAACGGGTCCAAGGCTTGTTTAGTTTCACTTTAATTTGCTGATTCTCTTCGTCGGACAAGAATATTTTGGTTTTTTAGGCGGGTCAGCATCACCACTAAGTATTTAAAAACCCTAAATATTCCTGTCCCACTCAATTAAAGAGAAACTAAACAAGCCTTTAACCCTTTGGGCTCAAACGTAGCGCCGGTGAAGCGTAGGTCCTTCAGCATGTTCTGGTTCTCCTCTGAGGATCGTCCCGGGTTCAGCCGGAGGTACGTACACCCCCAAAGCGAGAATAAAGAGCTAGAACCCCCCAGGTATCCTCTGTCACAACCCTGCTCCCGCATCTTGAAGTCATGTGTTTGCACTGCTGCACTGTTGCACATTTTGTATATATACTGTGATACAGAACCTTTTCTATTTTATTTTGTACTATTTTAATTTATACTTATTCTACTTTTTTTAATAATTTTTTTTTTATTAGATATTTTTATTAGGGGGTAAGGCACAGTAGAACAGGAAACAATTATATTTACATTGAGTATCATATTATTTCTAATGGCAATCTACAATATATAGGATATTTGACCCCATAAAAAATACTGTGCATGTCGATGGAATGAGAAAAAGATATACAGTCTACCTCCTAGGATGATTTTCTTAATTTAAGGACAAAAATTACACAATTCAAAGAAAATAATTATAATGATAAATAAATAACTAAAAATTATTTAAAGTAATAATTAAGTATTAAAGCTACACAGTATAAATTAAAGAATAGATGAATAAAAAGGAAAAAAAAAACAAAGAAAAAGTGAACAAATAAATAAAAAGGAAGAAGAAAGAGATGAAGAATAAAGAGAGAGAAGAGAAGGAGGGGGGGGGGGGGTCTATCAATCAGTTGGCAGGGACTGGAGAGAGTGGAAGAATGTAAGAAAGGGAAGCCACTTATTATAACATTTTTTAGTGCTACCTTTCACTGAGTATCTGATCTGTTCCAGCTTCAGAAAAGACATGATATCGTTGAGAAACTGAGTACTAGAGTACTCTAGGTATTAGTACTAGAGTACTCTAGGTACTAGTACTAAGAGCCTTAGTCGACCTCCAATGGAGAGGAAGGTGGCGTCTCGCCAGTAAGGAAGTAAAAGCCAAAATGTGTAGTTGAGTTGAAGCAAACCGGCTCTAGTCCTCTGGGAGCCCGAATACGGCAACATGGGGGGGAGACTTTAATAATCACTAAAAGTATTTTTGACATGGTGTCAAAGTAATTCAACCAAAAGCAAGAAAGTAGAGGGCAAGAGTAGAACATATGGCTTAAATTGCAGGATGAGTCATGACATTTGTCGCATTTACTTCGATTTTTGAAAGAAAACACCACTCCGTGCTGCTTTAATTTCGTTGTAAGCCTCGTACAACGGCAATAAAAGCCTGAATCTGAATGGATCCGTTTGACTTGTGCGAGCGGCTGGAATCCCTGCGATGGAGGGCGCATGAGTGCGGTTCAGCAAGGTGCATGACGGTTTCTGTTTGTGGGAGTAAAAAGGGTGGGGGGTGCAGGTTCTGGTGCATGGTGGGGGGGGGGGGGGGTTGGTTCAGGAATGAAGGCATGGAGTTGAGAGGGTTGGGGAAGCATGAGGCGGTGGAGCATGAGAGGCGATGATGCTGATGCTGATGCGGATGCTGATGCTGATGATGATGCTGATGATGATGGTTATGATGGTGATGAAGGTGCATGTGTTCCTGCATCCGTGGGCCTGTCTCCTGGCATGTGTCCTGTGTGTCCCCTGTCTCCCCAGCAGCATGGACCGGCCGCTCAGCAAGCGCTGCTCCAGCCTCAGCACATGCGTGTTGGGGAAGCTGTCGCAGGAGCTGCACAAGCTGCAGACCTTCCCCCGCACCAACGTGGGGGCCGGGACGCCCGGCAAGAAGCGCCGCGCGCCCGCCGCCGCCGCTGACAGCTACAGCTACGGCGAGATGTTTGACAGCATCTAACCCCCCCCTCCCATCCACCTTCCACCCCCCCTCCTCCCCTACCTCCCTTTCTTCCCCCCGAGAGTCTCAGATCTGCAAGTGCATGATGCCGACTTCACCTGCCCGGTTGACATGAAGGGTGTGACTTTCTTTTACTCCTTTTTCCCCCATTTTTCAGTTTTTTTTCTGGGGGGTAATTGAGAATAGAGGGTCTGCATTGACGTCACTTCCCCACTGGACCACGCCCCCCTTACTCGCACTGAGTGGCAAAACATCAGCAAAAACGGCTGCAACTAGTGGAGAAGATGGGATAACTACAGAAGAGTATTAGGGCCAGGCAGGAGAAAAGATATTTGAGAGGGGAAGATTTTTTTTTATTGTGCACTTCGAGAAAAAAGTCAAAATGTTGAGAATAATGTTGAAATACAATTTCAAGAATTTTCTGGATTTCAACTTTATTCATGAAATTTTGATTTTTTTCTCAACATTTCGACTATTTTCTTGAAATTGTGCTTCAACATTAATCTCAACATTTCAACTTTATTCACGAAATTTTGACTTTTATCTCAACATTTCGACTTTTTCTTAAAATTGTACTACATTATTCTTGACATTTCGACTTTTTTCTCAACATTTCGACTTTTTTCTCGAAATTGTGCTTCAACATTAATCTCAACATTTCAACATTATTCTCGACATTTTGACTTTTTTCTCGACATTTCAACTTTTTTCTCAAAGTGTATAATGAAAACAAAATCTTTCTCCCTAAATCTTCCTCCCTAAAATTTTTATTTTTCTCCTGCCTGATCCTAATACTCTTCCGTAGGATAACAGCTGATTATGGGCTTAACTTAGCGTCAGTTGGATTTGACAGTGACCCGTACAGTTAGCTACCCAAAAATCCAACATTACCTGATACAAAATGGGAACCGCAAATCCACGTTTTGGTGCCTGGAATCCAGTTGTTTCTGCGAATTGCAGTGATCCATTTGTCTCTCTTGGGTTTATTTTTTGTCAGTCTGTAAAACGATAACTCTTTTTGATAAATCTATGAGTACAGTCGATCGCACAACAGCTCTTTCCCATTTTAGATGTTTTCCAGTTGCTCAAACTGAAAGTTTACGCTGCCACTCAAGGCTGAATTATGGTTCTGCGTTAAACCTACTCCGTAGGCTACGCGGCTACGCGGGAGTCTCTCCTTAGCTTACGCCGTAGACTGACGTGCACCTCCCAAAAATTGTAACTACGCGTCGAGGCAACGCAGACCCAACGCAGACCCAACGCAGACCGAGAGGGCTGTGATTGGTTTGCTTGGTAGCAACGCATTTCTGGTTCCAGTTTTCTGTCGGTCGCCATTGTTCACTGTGACCGGAAAAGCCGGAAGCTAAACAAAGAAACAAAGAATCAACGACGACAAGACAACGATAACAATAAAATTATTGTAATTCAGCCACGTTGGAGGTTTTTCGAGCATGAATCGCCTTTTCTTTTCTCCACAACCCCCTAGCGCTCTGGGGGGGGTATTGCACTGCGGCGAAATGGATTGACGGAGAAGTCCGAAAGATTCACAACGGCGTCACGGCAACAGCGTAGGCTCTGCGTTGGTTGAAATACAATTTAGAGAAAAAAGTTGAAATGTCGAGAAAAAAGTCGAAATGTTGAGATTTATGTTGAAATACAATTTTGAGAAAAAAGATGAAATGTCGAGAATAATGTTGAAATACAATTTCAAGAATTTTCTCAACATTTCAACTTTTTTCTTGAAATTGTACTACATTATTCTGGACATTTCGACTTTTTTCTCAACATTTTGACTTTTTTCTCAAAATTGTGCTTCAACATTTCAAATTTATTCACGAAATTTTGACTTTTTTCTCAACATTTCGACTTTTTTCTCAAATTGAACTACATTAATCTCAACATTTCGACTTTTTTCTCGAAATTGAACTACATTATTCTCGACATTTCAACTTTTTCTCGGCATTTCGACTTTTTTCTCGAAGTGCATAATGTTCTTTGCGTTGGTTTAACGCAGAACCTTAAATCAGGCTTCAGTCTTTCTGCCACTCAGTGGGCGTAACCCGCCGTGAAGTCGCACCTGTGACGTCATGCGCATTCCCTCTATGATTAGCTCCTTTAATCTGAGACAATCCAACGGTCCATGTGGACTCCTCTGGTGGAGACTCGGAGAGTCAAGAGTCAGGGTTTGGGGTGGGGGGGGGGGAATCACTCGATGTAACCGTGAATAAACGATCCACTCATGCGACACCATGTTTGTTGTTCAATAAATGTATTTTTCTACCGGTGGGAGTTAGTCTGAGTTCCTCCTTCGGGACACGAACCCGGTCAGTTAGACCGAGAAACGGAGGCTGCCGGCGGGTCCGGAGGTAAGAGAGAGGAGACGAAGTGCATGCTGGGAGTTTGGGTGTGTGTGGGGTCGTAACCCCGTCTCTCTCCTGAAGCAGCGTTACAGCACAGAAGCGGGCCTGCAACACGGCCACCTGCGTCACCCACCGCCTGGCCGACTTCCTGAGCCGGTCGGGGGGGATGGGCAGCAGCAGCTTCGTCCCCACCAACGTCGGCGCCAAGGCCTTCGGCCGGCGGAGGAGAAGCCCCCCCATGTGAGGTCGCTGGACGTGGACGCTGGACGCCCCCCTCCCCGGGGGGGAGGCCAGGGACACGGTAGGACCAGCACCGGGGACCGTTTTAGTTTCAGTCTGGTCCCTGGGTCCAGCTATCATGTTAGTTTGTATTAGTTTCATTCTCCTTTTAGTCGTGTTGACTAAAAGTCTGAGCATTTTAGTCTTATTTTAGTCAGAATTGTCCATTTTAGTCTCCATCTCGGATGGATGGATGGATGGAAGGAAAAAAGGATGGATGGATGGATGGATGGAAGAATGGATGGATGGAAGAATGGATGGATGGATGATGGATGGATGGATGGATGGATGGATGGATGGATGGATGGATGGATGGATGGAAAAAAGGATGGATGGATGGATGGAAAAAAGGATGGATGGATGGAGGATGGAAGAAAGGATGGATGGATGATGGATGGATGGATGGATGGAAGAAAGGATGGATGGATGAATGGATGGATGGATGGATGGATGGAAGAAAGGATGGATGGATGGATGGATGGATGAATGGATGGATGGATGGATGAATGGATGGATGGATGGATGGATGGATGGATGGATGGATGGAAAAAAGGATGGATGGAAGAAAGGATGGATGGATGGATGGATGGATGGATGAATGATGGATGGAAAAAAAGGATGGATGGATGGATGGATGGATGGATGGATGGAAGAAAGGATGGATGGATAGATGATGGATGGATGGATGGATGGAAAAAAGGATGGATGCATGAATGGATGGATGGAAGAAAGGATGGATGGATGGATGGATGGATGGAAGAAAGGATGGATGGATAGATGGATAGATGGATGGATGGATGGATGGATGGATGGATGGATGGATGGACGGATGGAGGGATGGATGGATGGATGGATGGATGGAAGATGGATGGAGGGATGGATGGATGATGGATGGAGGGATGGATGGATGATGGATGGATGATGGATGGAGGGATGGATGGATGATGGATGGAGGGATGGATGAATGATGGATGGATGATGGATGGATGGATGGATGGATGATGGATGGATGATGGATGGAGGGATGGATGGATGATGGATGGATGGATGGATGGATGGATGGACGGATGGAGGGATGGATGGATGGATGGATGGAAGATGGATGGAGGGATGGATGGATCAGGACGGCAAAACTCACGTCTCTTCTCTTCTTCTCTCTTTCAGACGCCTGAGAAGAAAAAACACCTGAAAAGGAAAAAAAACAACAAAAAAAGAAGAAACCTGAGCAGAACCGCCCCTCCCCCCCCCCCCTCATCCTTCCAGGAAGCCCCGCCCCCCATCCGTCACTCAAACCTTTGCTTTTGGCATATAAGAGAAACAAACCAAAAAAAAACGACAAAAAGAGAAAAAGAAAAAAAAGGCTCTTTTCTTTCTGTACATGAACGAACGAACTCCTCTTTTTATACTCGAACACGAGCGGAAATAAAAAGCGAGCAGCAGTGTCATCAGTCTTTTTTCCCATCAGTCACCTGGTCAGAGCACACCTGTCCATCAGCGAGGCCCCGCCCCCATCAGCGAGGCCCCGCCCCCTGCCCCGCCCCTAGCCCCGCCCCCACGACGGCTGTTGTCTTGTGCCTTGATGTAGAACAATTTCCATGATTGTACAGTTGTGTTTGGATAAATCAGACCCGACCGAGGATGAAGAGAATGACAAATATTGTAAACAACATTGTGAAGAAAAAAAAAAACAAACCAAAAAAAAAAAAAAAAAAAAAAAAAAAACATTTCAGCAAGATTAAAATGTATTTTAGATACACTTGGGTTTGGGGTGCTTGTGTTGTTTCTTTTATTGACAGATATGTACAGAAAAGGTACAAAACTTCAGGATAAAATGCAGTCACAAATTAAGGACAATAAATTATATATCAAAAATAAAAAGAAGGCTTGAGGTTTAAGGAGGAAAAATAAATAAAAACAAAAGAAAGGAAATATCATATTTTTCACATAGGCTTCTCGTTTTAACCGCTTTGGGGTTTATGCTCTGTTTAAGACTGTCTGAATATTAATATAGCTTTGAGAACAATTATATTTGGACATTGGCTAGCAAATTTAGTACAGTGAATATGATTTTTAGCAATAATTAAGAGAAGGTTGATTAAATATACTTTGTCTGCTTGTCATATCATTTTTTGATACACCAAATAGTACATGTTGAATGCTCAACTTAAAGGAAGAATCACCTTTTGCATTTATAAAATGATTAAGGTCAATCCAGAGAACATGAGTATATGTGCAATTCCAGAATAAGTGAGCTATTGTTTCATCAACATTACTACAAAAAGAACAGAGTTTATCTTATATTTAATAAGATTGGTCTTGACTGGATAGCATCTATGAAGTATTTTAAAAGTAACCTCTCTTACTTTGTTTGTAATAAGGGGGAGCTTGTGTTGTTTTCACCGAAACAGCTGGAAACGTGCAGAAACTCTCCTGACGGGACCGACGCTGCATCCACACCTGCAGCCGGACTAATTTTTATCATTTTTTATCCACTTTTATTAATTCTTCAGCTTCAGAGAACTTGAACGCACCACCGCCTCCTTCTTCTCTTGCTCTCCAACAGATGGCGACATGATTGTCCTCAAAGTTCGAGCCCAACTTAGGAGGTACTACGAAGGAGTATTAGGGCCAAACTAAGACAAAGAAATTTGGAAATTACGAGAATAAAGTCGTAAAATGAGAACAAAGTCTTAAAATTACGAGAATAAAGTCATAATGTTGCGAGAATAAAGCCGTAATATGAGAATAAAGTCATAATGCTTCGAGAATAAAGTCATAATTTTGCCATAATAAAGTCGCAATATTACGAGAATAAAGTCATAATAAAATGAGAATAAAGTCGCAATATTACGAAAATAAAGTAATAAAAATATGAAAATAAAGTCATAAAATTCGAGAATTAACTCATAATATTAGGAAAATAAAGTCATAAAATTACGAGAATAAAGTCGTAATATTATGAGAATAAAGTCGTAATATTACGAGAAAATTTTTTTAATATTCTCGTAATTTTACGACTTTATTCTCATAATATTACGACTTTATTCAGGCAACATTATGACTTTATTCTCGTAATTTTATGACTTTATTCTCATAATATTATGACTTTATTCTCGTAATTTCCAATTTTTTTGTCTTAGTTTGTAGAGGTACAGACTATTATGACAGACTATAAAAGTTTAAGACTCCCTGAACCTCATCCTAAGTTCTCTACAAGACGTCATCTCGTCTTCGTGAGTCTCTTAAATTTGACCTAAGATGGAAAAAACCCACCAGATATTTTAAAACCAACCCCCCCTCGACTGTTTCCACCAGGTCTCAGAGCTCTGGAGCAGCGAACCGTCCACTCGTGTCCAGACCTCTGCAGAGGCACGTCTTCATCGTCGTAGTAACTCAGGAGGTTTATTTATACGGCCTCAAAGTGCTTCACAATAAAATAGACATCTTAAAAAACATTAAAAACATTAAAAACATGGAATACGAGACGTTTAAGACGTTTACGTTTAAGGAACCATCAGTGAAAGCATCATCTGAACATGTTAGAGAGCATCAGCCGAGTCCTGAGGACACCAGTGAAGTCCTGGGTGTCCTGAGAACCGAGAACCCGAGTCCTCGAGAGTCGGAGCAGACTTGAACATTAAAGGAGCTTGAGGCAAGAATAAGAAATGAGACTCATTAGCGCCACGACAGCCGTCGGGGGTACTGCAGCCAACAGCGAAGCCGGCACGGGAGAACGGGAAGAACGTGCATGCAGCGTCATGTGACGTCACATCCACAGCCCAGCGCGGGAAATTCGGGCCCGGAATTGCAGCACATTTTGCAGCACACAGCCTGTTCAAGGCAACGGAGAGATACACTAGAGGGCTTATTCTTTTTGGTTTGCAACGCTTCATCTGACATTATTACTAGAAAACTTAAAACGTATACGCATTTTTTTCATAAATCCTGCCCCATGCATGCTCCTTTAACTTGGTGAAGCCGGACCGTCGCCTCTAATAGCACTTTTCCACCAGCACCTACTCATCTCAGCTCGACCTGGTTTCTTTTCCACTACAATTCAGCACCTGGAGCAGAAGTAGAAGGTTGGAGTGAAGCTGCTGTGACGTATTTGATTGTGTGATCTAAACCAGTGATTCCCAACCCGTGGGCCATGGCCCCCTGGTGGGCCGCAGAGGTATTGCAAGTGGGCCGCCAAATCATTTCCAAAAAAGTATGATATTTTTTTTGGGGGGGGGGGGGTATAATTATATAAAAATATACAGAATAATGTTTTAAATGTTAAAACTCAGTTATGTTTAAAATGATATTGAAAATGTTTAAATATTATTTTCATTATTTTGTTTTGTTTTCCTTCAAGTATTAGACATGTGACAAGCAAATGAGCGATAGGAACTTTTGTTGTTATCGGTCGGACCACTTTGCAGCGGGACTGCATTGCACTTGACTTATTTACGTTTGATGCTGATACCTGAAACTGGAGTATAAAGATGGATAGCTGGCTAGCAACAGGGGGAATTTAAAAAGATCGGAGGTGGTCCGCGAACATTTTTGAGACGTAAAAGTGGGCCCTGAGTTGGAAAAGGTTGGGAACCACTAATCTAAACAAAGAAGACAACAACACTAAAGATGTAGAACCTGTAGGAGATGATATTTGTGCTGCTGGGTCTGTGGCTTGTGTTCGATATCAAGTAAAAAAATGAGAGTGAGAGAAGCTTTTTAATGTTTTTAGTTTGTCTCTGCTGCTGAAAAGTCTGTTGGGATCCGTGAGCAGCTATGAAGTGACAGAGTTCCTGGTAGATCTGGTCGTTCCTTATCTCCCGTATAGATCCCTTTTTAATTCTCTCCTCAGCACCAGGTTTATGAACATCTGCACCTCAGAGTTGGATCACCAAACAGACTTCTGCTGCCGTTGCTGGTGGAATAAAACGAACAAGAATCCGTCAGAGTCTCTTTCTCTGATCATCTCAGACGTCTGACTCCAACCCCCCGACCAATCGGTGGCCTGTAGTGTGATGACATCACAGCCCGACTCAGCCACTTAGAACCTCGGCAGAATAGTTACAGAAAAGTATCTACTCGGCACGTTAGACCCCTAGTGGGAAAGAACCAAACAGAGTGGAGGAGTTAGGCTGAGTAGGTTCTAGTGGAAAAGTGCCATAACAGAACCACCGGTCTCAGGCGAGTCTCTTCAGGAGGTCAGAGGGATTATTCACGGGTGAAAAACAGCCAACACCTCCTCTGTCTCGGTATCGTTCTGGTCTTCAGGTCCAGGACCATGTTTGGATAAAACCAGCAGACCAGGGGGGTAGACGGTGATGGTCCGGGGAACCTTCCAGGGGGCTTTAGGGTCACGCTCAGGTGAGATGAGGTCATGTGACTCAACTACGACCCCGAACACGGCCGAGCACGGAGGTTGTTTCTGTCAGCCGGCATTAGTTTTAGTTTCAGTCTAGTCTTTGGGTCCAGCTTTGGGTTCACACCTCTGGTTGTGTGCGTGGTTTCACGCATCGCTCCCGTCGTTACGTAACGACCGGAGCAGAATCTTATTGGCTCGTAGAAGCAACATCACACTGGACGGCTCATCCGGGCGGCTGTACAGACACTGCAGAATTTGGTTGCTTTCCTCCTTCTCTGAGTTGGCAGGCTGAGGGGAGACCACTTTATATATGTTAAAGCAAGAAAAAACCTGGGGGGGGTCTCGTTCAGAAAGTGGGGAGGTGGGAAACAGGAAGCAGTCGATGCCGTTTGGCTGCACGCTTGAACGCCAGGCGAGCAGCGGAGCGAAGGCCTCGTTCAGCCGGAGCTCCAACAATATCCTGAACTCTTCTCATGAAGTATCTGAGGATAAAACGACTGGAATCAAAAACAGACAGTTAGATGACGGATGTGAAATCCAGCTTTTCCACTCGAGCTTCGTTCCCAGATCAGATTAAATAAGAGACTAATATGATAAATGATGCCGTTAAAGTCGAGGGGTTGAAAGTATTACAAGTATTTCCACTGGTTCTGTCTGGAGCCGTGAAGGAATCCTCACGGAAACTTTCCCTGCCCCCCCCCACCACCATCCCGATGTCCTCAGTGGCTGATTCGGGCCCCCCCCCCCGATGTCCATGATTCGGGGGTCGGCTCGGTCTGGATCATCGGTAACGAGGCCGCGGCGCTAACGAGCGTCGCAGCTTTAATGGCTCACAGCTGGTCTGATTGAGGGGGGGGACAGGGGCCCTTCCAGCCCGGAACCAGGCCGTCCGTAGAGCCCCCCCCGGGCCCCCGGGCCCCCGAGCCCCCGTCTCCAACCACAGGACGCGGCGGCGGTCCGGTTCCCAGAAGCCCACACCACAAACCCCGACTCCAAATCTGGGGTTTTGGAAGAAGCTTCGCTCGAATGTTTAGAAGAGTAATTTGAAGTTTGGAGAGACGCAGGGCTGAAGTCAACCATGATGCATCTGTGCACGCAGCGTATCATTGTGGGGGGGGTTTGTGACTTCCAGAGGTTTCAAAACCGTCTCAAACAGCCACAGATCCAGCTCTCAGCTGTCATCTGAAGAGCTGCACAATTCATGAGGTCGTAAATAAAAGCTTTGAGAAGGGGGTGGGGGGGCATACCAGGAGCTTCCAGAGGTCCTTAAATACAACTCTCTGTTCCAACCTAATCCAACTTTATTTATAAAGGGCTCAGAGAACAACCACAGTGCTGCACAGCAATGTTCATAAATACTGAGCTTCCAGGAACACTGGGTTCATATCCAGGGCTATGTGGGGTCGACCCCCCCCCCTTTAGATGGGATTCAGTTCAGAAAGAAACTCTCCGATTGTCAGCAGTCTGGCAGTAGCGTGTGATTGGTTCAGGAAGGTCACCTATGACCTTCCTGAACCAATCACCTTTGACAAAAGCTGATATGACACAATGTGTTATTAGCAGGATGTCCAAGTAATTTGCTGAATAGGCTCCAGCTGATCCAAAATGCAGCAGCACGAGTGCTGACAGGAATTAGCAGGAGAGACCACGTCTCTCCAGTGTTGGCGTCGCTCCATTGGTTACCCGTAAAATTCAGAATCCAATTTAAAATTGTATTACTTGCGTATAAAGCCCAAAACGGCTTAGCTCCGCATTATTTGCAAGACCCGATAGTGCCTTATGTTCCTGGCAGAGCTCTCCGCTCCCAGGGTGCAGGTTTACTCGTAGTTCCTAGAGTATCTAAATGTAGATTTGGAGGGCGGGCGTTCTGCTATCAGGCACCACTACTATGGAACCAACTTCCAATCTGGGTTAAGGAGGCTGACACCACCTCCACCTTTAAAACTAAACTTAAAACATTTCTGTTTAGTAAATCCTATAGTTAGTGTTTAGTAAACCTCTAGCTGGTGTTGGTAAATCTCTAGGTAGTGTAAATGTCATGCTGAGTGCCAGGCTGTGTCTAATTGTTTGTTTATTATGTTATTGTGTTAAACATTTTATTTGCATGCATGTTTTTGTTGCTTTGTTTAGTTATTGTTCTTTGAAACGTAACTTTTTCTGTGTTTTTGAGTTGGCATGCAATTACCTGTTTTTTGAGTTGATTAGACACAGCTGAACACCATTAAGGCAGGAACCGGAGTCTGACTGACAGCTGCAGTGGCCAATGAACCACTGCAGGCTGGCCCCCCTAGACCAATGGTGGACCAGGGGAGGGTTCCCTTCCCCCTAGATATTCAAGGGAGATCCATTCGAGCTAGAGAGTGGAGGAACGAGAGTGGATGGACTGTGGTGGCTGGACGGAGAATGGGCAGAGCTGAGCAGGATGGACTGATGTACGGAGGCCCATGGAGGCCGGGGATCCCTGTTGGCGTGGGCCTGACTGCCGACGCTTCCAGAGGGGGCGCTAGAGGACAGTGAGCCCGGAACGGAATGACTGAGACTGTTCATCTTTTAACCTTTTTAACCTTTTATGGATTGGCCATTTTAAGAACAGTTCTCCCATTTTAGTGCCATTTTCCCCACCCCTGATTTTATAACAGTCTTTGCGCAATACATGTTTGTTGCTGCACCCCTGCTTTGTTTGTGGGTTACTAAGCGCTGCTCACCCTCGAAGAACGAACTTATTAAGAACCACCAGTTTGACATAAAATCTGGTGTTTTAGAGCTCCTGTAGTTTCTTGTGCTGGCCTCCCCTTCTCCTCCCTTTTTTCTCTTTTGTCCATGTTGCAGCATCCTCTGCCGGACACCGGAACCTGCAGCGTGGGAGTGAGAGGGACAGGTTAACGACTCCTCTCCTTGGCCCTGCCCCTTCTCAACCTTTCCCCGACCCTGCACCCCAACCTGGGACTTGATGATTGGGCCGGAGCTTCGGGAGCTGCGTGCTGGCCTGCAGTCCCCACCCCTGGTCATCCCGTTGCTGCTTCCACCTGCCTGCTGTGCTGTTGCCGTCACTGACCCACCAGTCTGGCCTTCGGCAGGAGGGTCCCCCCTTATGAGCCTGGTCCTGCTCAAGGTTTCTTCCCTCCTAAAGGGGAGTTTTTCCTTGCCACTGTTTGGCTTAAGGTTTTTCTCCCACTAGGGGAGTTTTTACCTGCCATTGTTTATGTAATAACTGCTCGGGGGTCATGTTCTGGGTATGGGTCTTTGGAAAGCGTCTAGAGACAACTTTTGTTGTATTAGACGCTATATAAATAAAATTGAATTGAATTGAATTATGACAGCAGAGTGAGCAGGGAGCAGAGGTGAGACGGAGGATTTGTGAGTTTTGAGTTGCAACCAAAGTAACACGACTGTTGTGGTACTTGATGAACATGATCAGGGATCAATATCAGATTAGAATGCCTCCACTGACGTAAATTACATACAGCAGTACATTTATGTATGAGAATGGGCGTGGCATGGTTTCCAGCCGATGGCTTGCTGGCACTCAGCACTGTGTTGACTTCTGAGCACATCTGCCGAGTTGCTTGCCCAACCGGTCCACATGTCGGCCGTAGAGAGGACCGTGGGGTACTTTGTTGGGGTTCTCGGGGGTTCGGGGGTGCTGTTTTGGGTCATTCAGCCTCTTTACAAGCAGGTTTGGTTCATTCCAGCGTGAGAACTGGTCCATCCGGGCGATGGAGGGTCTTCAGTTTGGCGGTCTTGAGAGTTCCTCTCTGCTTTTTGCAGATGATGTCATCCTGTTGCTCCGGTTCGCGTGAAGCGACGGGTTTGAGAATCAGTATTTCCAACTCTGAGGCCATGAATCTGTCAGAAAAAGGGTGGAACGGCCTCTTCGGTACCTGAGTGGAGGAACGGTTGTCATGATCACGAGTCGGGGGGTAAAAGAGATGATCAAGCAGAACCGTGTGACAACTGATCTGATCATAAACTGGGGGATGGATGGATGGATGGATGGATGGATGGATGGATGGATGGATGA
>NC_084591.1:8538760-8668760 GCF_033807715.1 Cololabis saira
AGCTCTGAATATAAATTGACAACTTTACGTCTCCTTTGTGGGTTCTG
Source organism: Cololabis saira (assembly GCF_033807715.1). Taxonomy (NCBI): domain Eukaryota; kingdom Metazoa; phylum Chordata; class Actinopteri; order Beloniformes; family Belonidae; genus Cololabis; species Cololabis saira. The sequence goes on from NC_084591.1 coordinate 8,538,808, forward strand.
GCCGTTTGATGCCGTTAGACGGGAATTACTGGCTTTTTCCAGGTCATTGGACCGCCAGCTGGAAAATTTCTGATGCTTTTGCTGAAAGGCCCTTTGGGCCTGAAACGGTTCGGGGTGCAGACGGATCCGGTTTACGCTCGAGGGATGAGAGTCGACCGAATGGACTGATTGTTTGCTGGAAGGAAAAGGAAGTGGACCCTTGTAGTTCCATGTTTGGGGGCCACCTGGTGGACCCACGCCGCGACTTTATCCTGTAGATGTTTGGATAAACTTGTAAATTCCCTGTTGATGGGTCGAAGGAAGTGACCACATGTCTCTGGAAGGTGGTTGGATGTTGGTAGGTTGTCCTCTTGGACCAGGTACCAGGACCGGGACCGTCGGATCCAGCCGAAAAGCCAGTGGAGAAACTGCAGGGTTTAAAACTTCCCGGTTGACATCAACCCAGAACCTCTTGGTGCAGGTGTCCTGGATAGGTCCAACCAGGTTGAGATCAAGAACTTCTTGGTTTAGGTCTCCTGGACATTTCCCACTAGGTTGAGACCCAAAATCTATTGGTGCAGGTGTCCTGGACATGTCCAACGAGGTTGAGGCCCAGAACGTCTCGGTGCAGATGTCCTAGAAATTTCCAACCAGGTTGAGACCCAGAACCTATTGGTTTAGTCGTGCACAGGTCCAACCAGGTTGAGGGTCAGAACCTCTCGGTGCAGGTGTCCTGGACATGTCCCACACGGTTGAGACCCAGAACGTCTTGGTTTAGGTCTCCTATACCCCTTTTACACCAATCTGGTTCCAGGGCTGGTGCTAGTGCTGGTGCTAGAGCCGGTTCGCGGTTGGTTCTAAGTAAGAACCGGTTGAGAACCGTTTGCTTTTACACAAGCTGGTGCTGGCCAGCAGCTGGCCAGAGAGCCACGTCATCACGTTACTGTATACGTCTGTGTACGTCACCATTTCCCGGTACAACTAGCGCCAAATTCAGTCACCACAACAAAGATGGAGGACTACGCTGTGCTCTTCCGTGGAGCTGCAGTGCTGTGGTGCTGCGGAGCTGCCCTGCAGGCTCTGTTGCCACGGCTAAGCCGCAGGGTACGGCGTAGCCTACGGCGTAGGGTACGCGGCGACGCAAACCATTCTGCGTTGGTGAAACGCGGAACCATAAATCAGCCTGCAGTGTGTTCTGTTCTGAACTTCTCTATTGTGATCATTTTGCTGCGACGTAGGGTCCCTCCGGGTCCCTCCGCCGTTCATTGTTGTGTCTAAAAATGATGCGCAGTGCCCACCCAATCAGAAACGGTACAGATATTCACAGATATTCTGTGATATTATTTTATATGTGATATTTTTTATGGCGCTCTTCCGTGTTTACTTTGCTTTGGTTGTTCAGTAACACCGCCCCCAGCCCTTGACGTAAGCACGTAGCTCCCGACGTAACCTGGTTCTTTTCCTAGACCAGCAAAGAGTTGGTTCTTGTTTAGCACCAGTTTTGAGAGCCAGGAGCCGGTGCTTAGGCTGTGTAAAACCAAAGAACTGGTGCTAAGTCTGGCTCTACCCCAGAACCAGCCCTGGAACCAGCTTGGTGTAAAAGGGGTACTAGACATGTCCAACCAGGTTGAGACCCAGAACTTCTCGGTTTAGGGTCCTGGACAGGTCATTAAACCTTGAGCTCTGCAGACAGGCTTTACTTGGGCTTGACGCTACAAAACCACGCATGCGGTGGCGGGTTCCAGCCCTGACGCCTTGCCTGTGTGTGTCCCGGTAGCGTTGATACACTCTTCCAGCAGAAAATGACAGCTTAGCATTGCTCATTACACGCCGGTGGTGTAAATGGGCTTTAACAGCTCATTTAGCATCAGCAGATGACAGGCTACAACAACTGCTGCCTATAAACATCTGCTAAGCGCTTCTGTCTGATAATACAGGGCTGGTGGGGGGTAACTCAGTTGGGTCGATCCCCGGCCGAGGAGGGTGTGACGTGGTTAACGCCAACCGCAGATGCAGGTGTTGCCCCCGACCGGGCGGGGCCGTCGAGGTTTCCACCATAAAACTCTCGTCTCTCCACGGTCCCACGCCCTCATTGTCCTGCGATAGTCACGCGTGTCTTTCCAGGGACTGTCTCGGAGGGTGTGACGGGATCTTGTGGCCGCAGCTAAAACTGGAAACTTGTCAGGATCCGCCGCGGTTTCTTCTGAAGTCAGCGCCAAAGCATTGTTCGTTAAACAAAAACCCCGCCGGCTGACTGTCTCATAAGTGTTGGACAAATAAAACTTCAGGCAAACAACGACATACAACTTTTCCCAGTCGAGTTATTTTACAGAAATGAGGCCAAAAGGAAGAAAAACCATGAGCAGCCCAGCAGGTGTTCGGACCTCTTTGAACCCAGATGTTTTGGCTCGTCGGGATGTTAATAGTCGTAACAGACCGCCGGTCCTGGCCCTGGGTTGGTCTGAAAGGGTTTCTGGTCCCCCTTTTCAACCAAACCGGTTCCAGGGCTGGTTCTGGTTCTGGTTCTGGGCCAGTGCTGAGTTTGGAACCGGGCTTTCTGTTTCCACTGACACAGAACTGGTTCCAGAGAGAAAACTAATGAGTCATAGTTGCAACTGAAACATTAAATCACAAATTTTTATACAAAGTTAACCTCAAATCTCACTTATAGATTCATTAATATTGATTTTGTGTAATTACATGCATGCAAGACTTTTGTAGGTGTAAAAACATAGAAATCATCTGATCATTTTAAAAACAACAAGGTTACCAAAGTGCTGCACAATGAGTAAAGCAAGACATAATAAAATAGTAAAAACTAAAAACAGAGTAAAATAGATAAGAACACATAAAAGCACGAAATAAAAACACACCAGACAGACAACAGCCAGCGATTCAGAGACATAAAAAACAGGACAGAGACCACACAACTCTCATGCTGGATTAAAAGCCAAAGAATAAAAATAAGTTTTAAGACGAGATTTAAGAATTTCGAGTGCGGGGGCCATTTTGATGTGGGGAGGAAGGTCGTTCCAAAGTTTAGGGGCTATTGCTGAAAAAGCACGGTCGCCCCTGGTTTTTTGCCTGGTTTTGGGAACGACAAGATGTGACTGAGTAAGGCTTTCTGTTTCCACTGACAAAGAACTGGCTCCGGTCCAGAAGAACCGGTTCCAAGGTAGCACCAACTCTTTGCTGGTCTTGAGGAAAGAACCGCTTACGTAAACGGAGGGGGCGGAGTTATTAAGACCAACGGCAACAGCAAGACTGGGAGACGGAGACGTTTTCAACTGAGCGCTGTAGACTGAAAACCTGTCGATGAAGACAAAAGCTGGAGTTATGGTTCTGCGTCAAAACAACGGCGTGCCTACGGCGTGTGGTACGCGTCGACGCAGATCACATGCCGTCACTGACGTTAGACATCCCGAAAATTGTAACTACGCGTCGAGGCGACGCAGACCAAACGCAGACTGAGAAGGCTGTGATTGGTTCGTTTGAAAGCAACGCATTTCCAGTTTCTGGTTTGAAGCAGTCGTGAACTTTCAGCGCTGTTTTTTTCGTGTATGTGTGATTTTTTGGTTTTGGTTTTTTGCACAATAGTTGTCCTTATCTCTTTGATTTACTGTGACCGGAAAAAGTCGGATAAACCATTCAGGAAAAGATCGCTAACTAGCGGCCACGAGGGGTACTGCACCACGACCAAATGGAGTGACAGAGAAGTCCAAAGGTTAACGACGCCGTCACGGCGACGGCGTGTGTTCTGCGTTGGTTTGACACAGAACCCTAATTCAGGCTAAAGACATTGAATCTGCCGTTTTCTGATCCCAATGAAGTGGCAACTGTACAATCGCGAGGTCGTCCGTAGTTGTTGCTATGCACCAATGCAAACGCAGCGATATAACTGAAGTTTGCAGCGACGTAATGACGTGGCTCCTCTTAGCACCCGAGCTGTGGAAAAACAAACCGGTTCTCAGCTGGTTCCTAGTTGAACGGGTATGTGTGTGGCCACTACAAGCCTTCGGTGGAGACGGGACCAAAACAGCTTTTAGACCGGTGCAACGAATAAAGTCTTAATGAAAAAAATTAAAGTATTTGGAAAGTATTTGCATATTTCTCGTTAAACCGTTCCAGGAATCTTAAGACATGTCAGTGCATGAAGAACAAGAAAGCAAGTCCGAGTGGGACGCCTGTGACTGAATTAAGGGACCATCATTCATCAACAGCTGATAGAAGCACATGGACAATGGTTGCCATGGAAACCTTCGGTCAACAACACAGAGATACGATCACAAATGAAACTAAAACCCCTGATTCCCAAACTTCTCAATGTCCAACAGCAGCATCAGCATCTCTGGACTCGGAGGCATCCAGGATGGATAGAAAGAACAAATGAGTTGCAGGAAATAAAAGGTTGCAGTGCATTGTGGGAGATTACTGAAATGCAGCAAAAAATAAAAAGTTTTTCAACCTTGACTTAAAGGAACTGAGAGTTTCAGCAGTACTGACGAGTGGGAGTTTGTTCCACAGCATAAAAGCTGAAACGCTGCCTCACAGTGTTCGGTTCTAACTCTGGTTACAGGAAGTGGGTGTGGCCCTGACGACCTGAGGTCTCTGGTTGGTTCATCATGGACCAGATCAGAGATGTGTTTTGGTTTGAGACCATTCAGGACTCTGGTCTGAGGACTTGGGTCTCCTGGTCTTAGTGAGGACTCGGGTCTCCTGGTCTTAGTGAGGACTCGGGTCTCCTGGTCTTAGTGAGGACTCGGGTCTCCTGGTTTCTGTCTTTGTTCCTGGTTTTTAGCTGCACTCCTAAGACGTTAAATCTTTCTTCTTTGGCTCCAAACACTTTTATTTCCATCTTATCTTCATTCAACTGATGACAATTCTGGAACATCCTCTCTTTAATCTGATCAATGCATTTGATCAATTTCTGAATTGGATTCTAGTCTCCTGGTGAGACGGTTATATAGATTTGTGTGTCATCTGCATGGTTCTGGTAACACTTTTATTTTTCTTTCATTATTCGAGAGAGTGGGAGCCAGGGGTGGAGCAGGGGTCCCAGCCCAGGGGGGGCAAAGCATTCTAGAGGGGCCCTTGTGGCCTAAACATCCCCGTTAAAACATAATCGCTAAAAAAAATGCCACAGATCAGCTCTCTGACACACAACCACAGCAGCAGGCGACACGGTCAGAACCATCACATGAGGTTTCAGCACCATGGATTTATGTCATTATGTCAAACCTAATTATAAGCCTAATGCAGACTTTAAGATATAACTATCAAACTGGAGATAATAATCAAATGACATCCAGTGATGTCTATGGAAGCTCATTTCCGTCAGTAAAAGAAAAAAATAAGATGAAATCTTAGCCTTAAAAATAAAAAAAATATCCCCACGGTAAGTCATAATTATGACATAAAAAGTCATAATTTCAACTTTTTATCTCATAATTATGACTTTCTGTCTCATAATTTCGACATTTTATCTCATAATTTCGACTTTCTATCTCATAATTATGACTTTCTATCTGATAATGTCGACTTTATATCTCATAATTTCGAAATTTTATCTCATAATTTCGACTTTCTATCTCATAATTTTGACTTTCTATCTGATAATGTCGACTTTATATCTCATAATTTCGACATTTTATCTCATAATTATGACTTATCGTGGGGATATTTTTCATTTTTAGCCATAGATGTCGGATTCGCTGAGTAGCACAATTCCGACACACGTGTTCAACCTGCACGACAACAGTTTACAATGTGCGACGACATGTATTTAACACTGACCGAGCGACACGGCGGTCAAACAGCAACAAACACTATAGGAAAGGCCATGACATGGGGGGTTACACATTTAACGATCAGCCGGTTCTTCATCGCCGCAAATCTTTCAATCACTTTGCTCTCATCAATGGTGATGTCCCTCTCGATTGAGAGCAAGGTGAGGTTTGAGGCTTCATCCATGCAGCCCCGAGATAGTTTTTAATAATTTCAGCCTGCTGAAACTCAGCATGACTTTCCTACTTTTGCTACTTCTGATGCGGCGACCGGCTAAAGGCTGATTTATGGTTCTGCGTTACACCACCGCGTACCCTACGGCGTAGGGTACGCGGTGGTGTAACGCAGAACCATAATTCAGGCTTAAAAGTAAACAGAAAACATGCGCGCACGTACCCGTGCATGACAGGTAGACACACAAGGGGGGAAGGGACTCTTTCTTTCATTTTTATTTTTTAAACAACTTTATCCTTATGAACGCAATTGTTACATAGTCCAACTTTCCTTCTCTTATTCAGAACACTTTTTTTTTTTTTCCTTCGGCGTGGGCCCGGGGCGGCCGCCCCCCCTGCCCCCCCGCCTACTCCGCTAGTGGTGGGAGCATATAGATGTTAAAACAACAGAAGCCCCAGAATTGAACCTTGAGGAACCCCACATGTTGTTTTTGTTAGCTCTGATTTGTTAGATCTTTGTTAGAACATTTCGTCTCGTTTTGGTCAACGAAATCTAAGACACATTTTAGCAGTTTTTATTTTGTAATCTACATTTTAGTCTTGTTTTTATTCGTCGACGATATTGCATTATATATTTAATTATCATTATCGTCACATGACCAGCATTTTTGTTGCGTCTCGTTTTCCTCAGGTGATAAAGGTTCGTTGGCGACGATATTTAGTCGTAATTTTCGTTAACGAAAGCAACTTTAGTGGCACCATCAAGATGTTCTGGTCAACGGTGTCCAAAGCAGCGCTGAGATCCAGTCGGACCCCCGTGGGGCCAAACCGTGCAGCAGAGTCAACGTTGTGGATCGATGCTTCCGGAGGATCTTTGAGTTGAAAGCATCACTTCTGAAACTCGTGTATGAAGCACATGTATATCCGGAGCTTTATTGTGAGTAACGGCGACCGTTGACACATAACTGCGGCCGGCGACTCTGTGGAGACTCTCCAGTGTGGGGACTCAATTAGGAGAGTGCAGGTATAAATTTTTGCGTAGGTGGCCCATGGCGGCAGCCGCTCCAGGGGCCGAGGCCGGGGGATAAATCAATTCAAGACTCGTCAGCTTAAAGCTTTTCTTGTGTCGGACCTCTTTTCCTCCCATTGTTCTTCTTCTGCAGCGGCTAATTGGAGCGTCCATCTCTGTCTCCGCTGATTAGCAGCTACCGGTTTGATCTGTGGGCTTTGTTGGCTCGTTGTGGGGATCGTGGGAGGAAGTGGAAAACTTAAGTCTTTGTTTGGCTCTTGTGTGCTGTCAGAATGACTAGAAAATAAATAAACATCCCAGACTATAACCTAACTTCTGAAAGGAAAATGGATCAACATAACGAGCTATCAACAAGCTAATTGATAGCAATTAGACGTCAGTGTAGCTGTTGGGACCACGGCTCAGAGATCTGGCCGACAATTTAATCTAAAATACTTTAAAAAAGTACCTTATGATGGGTTCATTCCCAAATATATGTCCTTCTGTTTACAGTTTTTGATCTAAATATACACTCGTCGGCCATTTTATTAGGTACACCTGTCCAACTGCTCGTTAAATGTCTAATCAGCCAATCACATGGCAGCATTCTACGGAAGAGAATTAGGGCCATGCAGGAGAAAAAATATTTGAGAGGGGAAGATTTTTTTTTCTGTGCACTTGACTCGACATTTCGACTTTTTTCTCGACATTTCGACTTTTTTCTCAAAGTGCATAATGAAAGAAAAATCTTCCTCCTCTAAAATTTGTATTTTTCTCCTGCCTGGCCCTAATACTCTTCCGTAGCATTCAGGCGTGTAAACGTGGTCCAGATGATCTGTTTCAGCTCAAACCAGCATCAGAACGGGGCAGATCTGTGATTTAAGTGACTTTGAACGTGGCGTGGTTGCTGGTGCCAGACGGGCTGGTCTGAGTGTCTCACAAACTGCTGATCTGCTGGGATTTTCACCCACAACCATCTCCAGGGTTATATCGTTAAATGTCTAATCAGCCAATCACATGGCAGCATTCTACGGAAGAGAATTAGGGCCATGCAGGAGAAAAAATATTTGAGAGGGGAAGATTTTTTTTTCTGTGCACTTTGAGAAAAAGTCGAAATGTCGAGAAAAAAGTCGAAATGTCGAGATTAATGTTGAAATACAATTTCAAGAATAAAGTTGAAATTTCGTGAACAAAGTTGACATTTTTCTCAACATTTCAACTTTATTCACAAAATTGTATTTCAACATTATTCTCGACACTTCGACTTTTTTCTCGACACTTCGACTTTTTTCTCGACATTTCGACTTTTTTCTCGACATTTCGACTTTTTTCTCAACATTTCAACTTTATTCACGAAATTGTATTTCAACATTACTCTCAACATTTCGACTTTTTTCTCGAAATTGTATTTCAACATTATTTTTGACATTTCGACTTTTTTCACGACATTTCAACTTTTTTCTCGACATTTCGACTTTTTTCTAGACATTATGACTTTTTTCTCAATATTTCGACTTTTTTCTCAACATTTCAACTTTATTCACAAAATTGTATTTCAACATTATTTTTGACATTTCGACTTTTTTCACGACATTTCGACTTTTTTCTCGACATTTCAACTTTTTTCTCGACATTTTGACTTTTTTCTCAAAGTGCATAATGAAAGAAAAATCTTCCTCCTCTAAAATTAGTATTTTTCTCCTGCCTAGCCCTAATACTCAGGCATTCAGGCGTGTAAACGTGGTCCAGATGATCTGTTTCAGCTCAAACCAGCATCAGAACGGGGCAGATCTGTGATTTAAGTGACTTTGAACGTGGCGTGGTTGCTGGTGCCAGACGGGCTGGTCTGAGTGTCTCACAAACTGCTGATCTGCTGGGATTTTCACCCACAACCATCTCCAGGGTTTATAGAGAACGGACCAAAGAAGAGGAAATATCCAGTTCTGTGGCTCCAAACGCCTGGTTGATGCCAGAGGTCAGAGGTCAGAGGTCAGACTGGTTCCAACTGATGGAAACATTAAGTCAAATAAGCACTAGTTACAACCGAGGTATCGAGGCAGAATCTTCACCGCTTTCCTGGTGGACGTGTTGCTTAGCAACCATCCGAACGCACATGACACACACGCAGGTGTGAAGAAGAGCGATGGAAACGGCAGACAGATGTGGACAGATGTGCATGAGCTTCACTGGAGTACCGACCAGACCTGGTCCGATGCTTTTCTCCGAAGCGACTTCAGACTATTGTTGTTTTCATCAGCCTGTTTCAGTTTTAGTTTTAGTCTAGTCTCTGGGTCCAGCTATCATTTTAGTTTTTATTAGTTTTAGTCACATTCATTCTCCTTTTAGTCGTGTCAAGTTTCAGTCGACTAAAGTCTGAGCATTTTAGTCTTATTTTAGTCAGAATTGTCCAGGACCATTTTAGTCTAGTTTTAGTCAAACAATAATCTGAGTTTACAACATATTTATTTTTCTACAGAAGAGTATTAGGGCCAAGCAGGGGAAAAATAAAAATAATACATTAGAGGAGGAAGATTTTTTTTTTCATTATGCACTTCGAGAATGTCGAGAAAAAAGTCAAAATTTTGTGAATAAAGTTGAAATGTTGAGAAAAAAGGCAAAATTTCGACTTTTTTCTCAAAGTGTACAATAAAAAATAAATCTTCCCCTCTCAAATATTTTTTCCCCTGCACGGCCCTAATACTCTTCTGTAATTTTTCCACATTTCTCCCCGTCTTTTTCTTTTTCAACGACACATTGGTTTTTCTTTTCCACGTCTATGTAGGAAAGTTACTTAAAAAAAGCTACTTAAAAAATTAATATTAAGGATCTTTGTTAGAACATTTCGTCTCGTTTTGGTCAACGAAAATGAAGACACATTTTAGCAGTTTTTATTTTGTGATCTACTTTTTTGTCTCGTTTTTATTCGTCGACGATGTTGCATTATATATTTAATTATCGTTATCGTCACATGACCAGCATGTTTGTTGCGTCTCGTTTTCCTCAGGTGATAAAGGTTCGTTGACGACGATATTTAGTGATAATTTTCGTTGACGACAGTAACTTTACTTTAGATGTAAAACCTGAGCATCTGTGTTTCTTGAACCGGTTCAGGAACCATGATAAACACGCCGGGAGTCGAACCAGGAACCTGCTCGCCCCGAGGCAGCGGCGCTCACCGCTACACCACTTTAACAGGAAAACAAACCATAAACATCCCAGAATAATGCTGTTCAGTGTGTGTTTAGACTGTTAAGCGATAAACATTGTTGTTTCTCACCTACAGTCGTGTTTCTGTGACGGCTGAGGTCCTAAATGAGGCGAGGCCGGCCGCCTGCCCGCTTTAATGGCCCAGAAAATTCTCTGCAGTGTTTATTTTCGTCCCCGCGGCGGTAAAAAACAGCCCTGATGTGGCCTTGGAGCGCCACGTTCCCACTCCGCCGGCGTGCTCGGGTCGTTTCTGGCAGACCTGGCGATCTTTGCTGCTGATATTTGCTCACATGGGCGCCCGGCCTGGATCTGGATCACCCTGCAGACGTCTGGTGGAGATCCAGGGGAGGGTGGTCCTGTGCAGGGCTGGGGATCCATTCAAATGCCAAGAATCGATTCAATTCCGAGTCTTAAAGGAGCATGAGGCTCCTTTTAAGAAATGAGACTAATTTCTTAAAAAATGAAAATGAAAATGGGTCTTTTTACCTGCTAAAAATGGATTGAAGGCCAAATACAGTTAATGAAAGGTTGTTTCTACCTAAATATGATTTGATCTCATTCTTGAGCTTCCTAATATAAACACTAGAGCTCACATGATTGCTTTTAAGTCTTTTAAAAGACCATTACAACACAAAATAGGCATGTTCACCTGCCAAAAATTGATTGAAGGCCAAATACAGTTAATGAAAAGTTGTTTCTGCCTAAATATGACTTGATCTCATTCTTGAGCTTCATAATCTGAAAATCTGACGTTTTAGCGCTATCGCTCAACGGCCTGCTGTGCGCGCTCCCGCGGCCACAAATCAGAAGAAATCAGATTCTGGCAGGCAATCACTTTTTGGCACAACACCGGCACGGGAGAACGGGGAGAACGTGCATGCGGCGTCAACGACGTCACATCCGCAGGACAGCGCGGGAAATTCCGGTCACAATTGCAGCACATTTTGCAGCACACAGCCTGTTCAAGGCAACGGAGAGATACACTAGAGGAATCATTCTTTCTGGTTTGGAACGCTTCATCTGACATTATTACTAGAAAACTTAAAACGTATACGAATTTTTTTCATAAATCCTGCCTCAATCCTGCCTCATGCTCCTTTAAGATTCAGCCTCGATTATCACGCTTTAATGCGATCCGATTCGATTCCAATATTGATTTGGGTTATTAACAGTTTTTTCAGCTGTTGCATGAATTATATGACTGTAGTTCTGCAACATATTACTACTAGTATTATACTGAGATTCAACAGTAAGTATTGGCAGCTAATGATGCTGTAAGGACCAATCAGCTCCCAGAATGCTGATAGAACTGCTTTGCAGAATTAGCAAACAGATCCAGGGCAGCAAACAGAGACGTATGAAATCAGTTTTATTTTTTTCCATTTATGAGAATTTGGTTTTTAGCAATTTATGCAAATATAACCCCAAGACAGTATATAAAGCAAAGAAATATAAACAATTTATGCAATTATAACTGAAAACTTTAATATTTTCATTCCTTTAAACATATTTAAAGGAAAGAACATGATACTAGTTAAGCTCGTGTCCAACAAAACATTCCTTTTTTGGGCACAAACAAAAAAAAAAAAAAAAGTTGTAATGTAATGATGAAAAAAAAAATTGGATCTTTAGACATACGAATCGATTTTTAGGAATTAATATGAGAATCGATTTAGAATTGGAAAATCGATCTTTTCAACACAGGCCTAGTCCTGACGTCTGCTCCGATCCGACCCGGCCCGGTTAATTCACTCAAACCCCCTAATGTCAACCAGCTGTGGGTCTGACGTGTGGAAATGCTGCTGCTGCCTCCTCTTCCTCCTCTTCCTCCTCTTCCTCTCTGGTCTGGGGCTCCTGCATCCGTCAGCGTGAAGCTGATACCTGTCTGCTCAGAAAACCAGATGTGGAGTCGGGCCATCCTCCCAATTTAATGGAAACTGGAATTGATTCATTTTTTCGCAGGCTTCACAACTTAACTTGCTGATTATTTTTCGTCGGACAAGAATATTCAGACACACCGAACTCTGACACTGACTCTGATGAGGCGGAAGCAATCGCCCAAACATGTCAGGAACAGTAATCCCTGTTTTTTCTCGGGGGTTACGTTCCAAAAAGAACCGGTGATAGGTGAAATCCGTGAAGTAGTAACCTCATTTTTTTTACAATTATTATACAAAGCTTCAAATTGCGTAGATCAGCCCCGCCCCACCGAGACCCGGTTCATTGGATTTGAATGGGAGAAAAATTGAAAAATTATTATAAAAAAAAATACAATATGTACAATGACTCGCTGCATCCTGACTCTTCTGATTCTTCTGGGCAAAAAGATTCTTATAAACCAACATGCCACCATCGATTATATTTGAAAACTGGCGGAGAGACTGGTTAGCCCAGGGGTCGGCAACCCGCGGCTCTAGAGCCGCATGTGGCTCTTTAGCGCCGCCCTAGTGGCTCCTGGAGTTTTTTCAAAAATGTTTGACCTTTTTTTTTTTTTTTCTCCTTTTTTTCTCTTTTTATTTTTTTATTTTTTTCTTCTTTTTTTCTTTTTCCTTTTTTCTTCCTTTTTACTTTCCTTTTTAATCTCAACATTTTGACTTTTTTCTCAACATTTCGACTTTTTTCTCGAAATTTAAATTTTTTTCTCCCCATTTCCACTTTTTTCTCAACATTGCGACTTTTTTCTCGAAATTTTTAATTTTTTCTTGACATTTCGACTCTTCTCGACATTTCGACTTTTTTCTCAAGATTGTACTTCAACATTAATCTTGACATTTCGACTTTTTTCTTGACCTTTCAACTTTTTTCTCAACATTTCGACTTTTTTCTCGAAGTGCATAATGAAAAAAAGAATCTTCCCCTAGTTCTAACTAATATAGAAACATGCAGCATGTGTTGCCTTCATTCTAAGGCTTATACAAGACTTCATTTTTTGCGGCTCCAGACATATTTGTTTTTTGTGTTTTTGGTCCAATATGGCTCTTTCAACATGTTGAGTTGCCGACTCCTGGTTTAGCCAAACAGAATGCAGAACACGATGCACAATGCAAATCCGTGAAGCAACGAGACGTGAAAGGTGAACCGCGTTATAGCGAGGGATTACTATATTTTAAAACCTAAATATTCTTGTCCAACAAAAATAATGGACAAAACTGGACGAAACAGACTTTTCACCACCTTTAAAACTGTTCACATGATTCAAGAATCTGTCGTAATGTAAAGTAAAAGGTTGTTCTGGTCTGATATGGATCTGCTCAACCGTCCTCCCCAAAGGAGAGGAAGATCTGGCCCAAACTCGGACCCGTATCTGCGTTTCTCTCGGGCCTCGTCTGGCTCAGACCGGCGGCCTAAACTCAGTCGTATATCCATGAGGATCTATCGCTGATCTTATTTCTGCCTTTGATGAGGCTAAAACGTTTCCAGCTGGTGGAAGGTCCGGACTGCAGACGGACCAGTTCAGGACCTGCACTCTTCTACCTTCTACCTATTTTCTTAACGAAAATTATGACTAAATATCGTTGTCAACGAATCTTTATCACCTGAGGAAAACGAGGCGCAACGAAAATGCTGGTCATGTGACGATAACGATAATTAAATACAGTATATAATGCAATATCGTAGAGTCACAAAAAAACAGACTAAAATGTAGATTATAAAATAAAAACTCTGCCAAAATGTGTCTTCATTTTGCGTTGACCAAAACGAAACAAGATTAAAAGTTCTAACAAAGATCCTTAATCTCCATGTTTGAAGTAGTTTCCTCTGGTTTAGTATTTAAACAGTTTAGTCTTTAGATCTTTGGATCCACCTTCCTACATAGATGTGGAAAAGAAAACCCAATGTGTCGTGGAAAAAGAAAAAGGGGGAAAATGGAAAAATAAATGTGTTTTAAACTCAAATTAGTCTTCTTTATCTGGAATTAAGGTAACAATAATATAATAATAAGATAACCTTGTTTGAATTGTGAAATGGGTTTGGCGAAATACAATCTTTGACTAAAACTAGACTAAAATGGTCCTGGACAATTCTGACTAAAATGCTCAGATTTTTAGTCGACTGAAACTTGACACGACTAAAACTAATACAAACTAAAATGACCCAAAGCTGGACCCAAAGAGTAGACTAAAACTAAAATGGCATCTTTACTAAAAGACATGCAGAAAATACCACCTTAAAACCTGCACATACCGTTCCGCCTGGAAGTTTCCCTTCCAGATGTGGCAGCTGCGGCTCCACGGGGACTAACGCTAACGTTAGACATGCAGGTTTGTGAAGCACAGCCCTGCGTTTGGGCACAAGGTGCCAGGATGTGGTGCATCAACAATGTTATTTTAACCACAAATGGAGGAAATCTGACAACCAGACGTTTAAGAGACACCAAGTACAAAACAGCCTCTTGTTTCTGTCACAACTTCTGAGACGTGTTTTAAAAGACATTTTTCACCTTTTTTCTTTTCATCTTCTTCTTGTTTCTTCTCTTTTCGTGTCCACAAAGGGATATATTCGCTTCTTTTATTCAAATTGTGGCTAGCAGGCCAGCTGACAGTGTTGCCGGGGCCCCGGACAAAATAATCTAAGATGGCCCCCCTGCACCCGGATCTCTCCTTCTCCCTCTTCCTCTCCTCTCCCTCTGCTCTTCAGGTTTTTATACAAGCTAATGGACGTTAACATTAGAGCTAGCCAGTTAGGTTAAGTTACAAGGTTGGTAAACGTTGGCTGCCCTGTTTCTTACCTTGCTCTACGCTGACTTTATTAATTCCAGCTTTACCGTCACCACCTTTTTAAAATATTTGTGTAGAGAATCTATGAGGCCTCTATTTTCTTCTTCTCTTCTTCTCTTTTCTCTTCTTTTCTGAGCACCAGACTTGTGCTGACCGGACATTTTGACCATTCTAATGGTTGAATTAAATGATAACATCAAATTTTGATCAGCGGCCAAACCATTTTTGTGTTGGGGGTTCTTGACCACAAGGACAATTAGGAAGAAAACAAATAACAAGCTTTTATGTAACTCAAATACTACATATTTTTTCCACAAATAGGCATATTTTAAAACATTTTGAAAAATGATTCCATAATTTAATGAGAATAAAAAAAAAATTATCTTTTTTTTTTTTTTTCAGTTCTGGGCCCCCCCCTAACCTGGGCCCGGGACAACAGACCCGTTTGTCCCCCCCTATCGGCGGGCGTGCTGGCTAGTAAGGGGGATTCCTGACGGTCATTGCAGAGTCTACGGGGGTTTCAAGTTGTGTCGCTGATATGGAGCGATATCAGCCGTCCGTCGGGGCCCCCCTAGTTTCAACTAGCAAGTGACAACTTGGAAAGGGCCCCGTGAAGGGGGGTTTCTGATGCGTTGTCGTTGCAGCGTCTAAAGCAGGGGTGTCAAACTCATTTTGCTTGGCGGGCCGGATTTGACCAATTTTTTCCTTGCGGGCCGCACGCTCAAAATAACAAAAACGGTGCGGAATTTTTTTTCTCAAATTCTTTTCTTTTTACTATTGTTATCTAATCCAATATCAGTTTAGTTAATTTTAAAGGAAATATGCACTTTGTTTACACTCTAATTATGTAAAATATATTTCTTCAGGATCTTTTCTTGAAATTTCTCGTTTTTTTTCAAATTATGTAAGATACTTTTAATATCATTTTACAAAGATAAACAGAAACAAGTATGTTTTTTTTATATTTCGCTTTTTTATAGGAAATGTAATTAAAAGCTAAATCTTTCTTATTACATCCGAGAGTGTTTCTTTGTGATTTAGAGTTTTTTCCAGTACAATTAAGTGTATTTATTTTTAAAAATTGGCGCAGATATTTACGCCAGTGTGCCGAAAAAGTCAGCACTTCCTTTTTAACTGTTTTACTTTGTCACTATCCTCGTATTCAAAACTGAAATTCTCCAAATAAATATCTTCTATCATCTTTTTTAGCAGTGATATTTTTCCTGCGAAAATATATAATAGTCAGTTAATAAAAATAAACGACCGTCTACAAAGAAATAAAATCAGCAAATGCATTGTAGAAAACAAAAAAAATGTCGAAAACTGCTCTCTTTGTGGAATAACGATGGATTTGTAGAAGAAATATATTATCGGATATGCTGCGATTCATGGCAATTATTTATGCCTTCCTTTTTAGTAAATTAACATTTCGTTTTTTTGGGATGCGGGCCGCGGGCTGCACATTTGACACCCCTGGTCTAAAGGGATTTCAAGCTGTGTCGCTGATTTGGAGCGATATCAGCTGTCTGTTGGGGCCTCCCCCTATCAACTAGCCATGGACATGGAAAGGGCCCAGTGAGGGGGATTTCTGATGCGTTGTTGCAGCTCCATTATTTGATCTGTATAATCTTATATTCATCATAAAATGGTCAAATGTCTCAGTTTCAGCGTTTTATGTATCTTTATTATCCTATTGTACGTTAAATGAGGGTTTGTAATTCACTCTCTACTCCGAGTCGACTCACATGGTCTTGTTTCAGGTTTATGAAGTTCCCTCGCGTGTCTCGTGGTTTTATTGAGGTTTCCTGCTGAGCTTAAGTAGTTTAAGTAGTTTTTAATTAGCTCCACTAATGCAACCCGGACCTCCGTGTGCTGACACGTTTCCTCGCTGGATGGGCGGAGTCGCGTCTGAACGCCGCTCCTCTGAAGGGTGGAGGAGGCTGACGATGCAGAAGTTCAGCTTTTTATTTGTTTTTTGAAGTATTTTCAGTCCAAACATGAGAGAACAGAGCGCTGCTCGACGCCACCCAGATTCAACGCCCGCAATGAGGCTGTTCTTCAAGTCACGGCCAGAGACTATTAAAGACCTGGGGCCTCATTTATAAAGCTTGCTTGCGCGCAAAACAGGGCTTGAAAGATGCGCACGCCATCTTCTACGCAAAGGTTGGGATTTAAAAAAAAAAAAACTTAACAGGAAAATGTGCGTATCTCTACACAAACTTTGATCTTAGCGCACAAACATTTTGATATGGGGAACTGGCGACGCAGGCGGGGAGGTGGAGAAATGAAGCCAGATTCATGTCATACTTTTAATGTCATCACATATCAGACTTATAGATCCATGAAAACCCAAGCCGGCAGTGTTATAGATCTATGTGTTCCGTAAGTGAGCCATTACGCCTGTATTTGCAGTAGGTACTATACGTTCATATATCATACTTCCATCTTCAAATGGTGTGGAGTGGTGAATAGCACCAGATTGATTATTTATCATGACAAGGTGTGTAACAATCAGTCCAATTGCTGAGTAAGAATATAAATTGCGTGGTGACAGCCGTGCGTAATGCTGCACAATGGATGCGCTGGCACTGCTTGAGGATCAGGATGGAGAGAGTATTTAGGGACCATGAGGATTTCCTGGCCCATGATCATGACTGGCTAATAAGCCGATTTGGATTCCCTAGAGCAAAGTCTTGGATCTCTGTGCTGAGCTGGGTCCAGTGTTAGACAGACCGACCTGCTGGAATCGCGCCATCCCGGTGCACATACAGGTGCTGCCACTCACTCGCTTTCTTTTTGTTAGTGATGCCACTACTGTGACCACCAAATAATGTCGTTTTCCTGGCCTCCACCTCATCCACAAGCATCTCGGTCTCAAATTTAGTGGCACGGTGGCTCGACACATGACTCATTCATCCTGACGCACAGCAGTGTAGAAAACAGACTGCAGGAAGCCGCTGCGCGTGAAGGCTCATTTATATGCAAACACAGTCATGAAGTACTTTGCATTGACCATTCATGGTATAAAGTGGGCGTGTTGAGGGCGGGATATGAGGCAAATTCACGTGCGCAACCTTCCAGGGGGACTGTGATTTATAAAGAGAACATTGCGTGCAGGTGTGCGTGCACACGGTTTTATAAATCAAGATTTTTTTGTGCGCATGACATTTTCGGCTTTTGATCGCACGTACACTTTTAGTATGAATCCTACGCACTCTTTTATCAATGAGGCCCCTGGACGCTCCCACTATGACATCACCAGAGGGTGCTTTCAAAACCTCACTGGACGCCACATTGTTGGTACGAACTGAGGCGCTAGTTGACCCCAGTTGGCCCCAGTTGGCCCCAGTTGGCCCCAGTTGGCCCCAGTTGGCTCCAGTTGGCCCCAGTTGGCCCCAGTTGGCCCCAGTTGACCCCAGTTGGCCCCAGTTGACCCCAGTTGGCCTCAGTTGGCCCCAGTTGGCCCCAGTTGACCCCAGTTGACCCCAGTTGGCCCCAGTTGGCCCCAGTTGACCCCAGTTGACCCCAGTTGGCCCCAGTTGACCCCAGTTGACCCCAGTTGACCCCAGCTGATCCAAAAAGCAGGGAAGTGGGTGGGACTACCAGGATTCGACCACGCCCACTGGCCCACTGACCTAACCCCCCTCATGTCGCCCCCGTACAGCTTGTAGTGCACGAACAAACACTTGGTCTAACTGCAAGTAAGCCCCACCCCCGTGTAAACCCCGCTCCCGTGGGACTCCAGCAGGGAGCGACTCCATCCCCAACCCGGTCGATCTAGAGATGGTCTCAGTGTAATGCAGGACAGCGACGCAGGGCATTGTGGGTAAAGACCAAATTAACACTACGGAGGACGATGAAGGTCGTAAATTACCTAGCTGGAACTCAGCGCCGCATCAACCAATCGATGAGGAGGGAAGCGTTAACGTAAACTCGGACCAGCTGAAGGTTGTGACCCCGATTGATCAGAGTCTACCAGACGTACGAAGACTACTGTAACACTCATACCCCTTTTCCACCAAACCGGTTCCAGGGCTGGTTCTGGTTCACAACTTGTTCAACTTGGAACCAGCTGAGAACTGGTTTGTTTTTCCACAGCTCGGGTGCTAAGGGGAACCACGTCATTACGTTGTTGCAAACGTCAGTTACGTCTCTGTGTTTGCGTGAAAGTTGCAGCAACAACCAGGTATCTGCTCTAATAGGACTTGGTCCACGTAGCTCCTCCGTGGACACATCTCTAAAAGACAGGTTGTCTCCTCCTCAGACCCATGATGCTTTGCTGCATCCAGATTCATTCTGATTTGAAAATGTCTCCGTCTCCCAGTCTTGCTATTGCCGTTGGTCTGAATAACTCCACCCCCTCCGCTTACGTAAGCGGTTCTTTCCTCTAGACCAGTAAAGAGTTGGTGCTACCTTGGAACCAAAGTCAGTTCTTTGTCAGTGGAAACAGAAAGTCTGGTTCCAAACTCAGCACTGGTCCAGAACCAGAACCAGCCCTGGAACCGGTTTGGTGGAAAAGGGATACAGGTAGTGTTACGAGGGGTTTACAGTCTGACGTCTCCGTCCAGAGTCGTCAGTAAGTGCAGGACTGTAACAGGATGTTATTGGCAGATCGTGACGTGGCGTTGTGGGATGATGATGTTCAGTTTTGGGGGGATATGATCCGGCAGGACCACGGCTTCCAGCTGGAGGCTCGTCTATCTCCTAATTACACCCCTGAGTTCTGAGCTGACGGCAGGAAAACTCTCGTCTTCTGTTCCTCGCAGCCGATCGGGGTTCTCCCTCTGCTCTGCCACGAGGAAGACGTCTCGGCCAATCAGAGCGCGTCCGGGCGCTGGGTGTGGTTAGCATGAGGTCATACGCGGCGACACCCATCAATCTTGCTATTTTGAACCCCGTGCAGGATTGTAATTGAGCCAGCTTCCAGATCACCGCGTCACGCCGCCTCCTCCGTGTCTGGGCTTTTATTTTGACATCCCAGCAAGTGAACCGGAGCTTTACGGCTGCGGCAGTCTCTGGAAAAGCCCGGTTAATCCCTCGTGTGAGGAGCAGCGCTGAGAAGTGATGACAGACTACTTTCTTGGCAGCTCCTGCTGAGTTTCGTTGAGTAATTATAGTTGTGCACCACCTCAGCGTGAGCCTCCCCCCCCCGACTACGTCAGACTCCCGGTCGACTTGTGCTGCTGCTGATGCATTATTCAGCAGTTCCAGCTGCTTCTGCTCGGGTTTCTTTACTCAGGTGTCCACAGGTGCTTGGACCGCCGGTGTCTTCAACCCGTCTGAGCTTCAGAGCTCCAACTCCTCCCGTTAGATCTGGACGCTGCCTCTGGCTGATCGCCCATGGTAGATCTCCTCCCGGCTGATCCCCCTTGACTGATCCCCCTCCGGCTGATCCCTCCTCGGTTTATCCCCTCCAGCTGATCCTCCCTCGGGCTGATTCCCTTTCGGTTGATCCCACCCTGGCTGATCCCTCTCTGATTGATTCCCCACTGGCTGATCCCTCCTCGGTTGATCGCCTCCAGCTGATCCTCCCCTTGGCGGATCTCCTCCGTCCGGCTGATTCCCTTTCGGCTGATCCCCCCTTGGCTGATCCCATCGGCTGATCCCCCCTTGGCTGATCCCTCCGGCTGATCCCTCTGGCTGATCTTCCCCTCCGGCTGATCCCTCCTCGGTTGATCCCTCCCCAGCTGATCCCCCCTTGGCGGATCCCACCGGCTTATCCCTCCGGCTGATTCCCCCCTCGGCTCATCCCTCCTTGGTTCATCCCCTCCGGCTGATCCCATCGGCTGATCCATCGGCTGATCCCATCGGCTGATCCATCGGCTGATCCCATCAGCTGATCCATCGGCTGATCCCCCCTCGGCTGATCCCCTCCTGACATTTACCCAGCTAACAGTCGATGGACCTGGGGAGTTTAAAAGAAGGCGTTTGGATATTCCTCTTGGTTCCCAGGAGGTACGGTGCTGCTATTATCTTCCCTGGTTTCTGTTTTCTTCATGAATATTAGCGGTGTGTTTTATAGCCGAGCGTAAAGCTCCGGGAGGACGGAGTGTTGGGTTCAGCAGAAACTGGTGGTTATTTATGCAGCTGAATGTAATCTTCCTGAGGGACGAGGCCCCGATAGTTGGAGACGCTGATGTAAATACTGCTGAAATATTACAGCAACCCGCCCACTTTATTAGAGGGACGGTTCACGGGGGGAGAACGTGCTGTCACGGGTAAAACGTAGCTCCGCCTTTTGTGTAAATAAAGATAATTTTATCGTTGTGGGTTTAAATATTAGATGAATACAACTTCAGACAGAAACATGTGGGAAATACTAAGTACCCCCTGATTCAGGAGCTTGTCGATCCACATGCAGCAGCAGGAACTCTCAGTAGATCAGGGGTGCTCAATACGTCGATCGCGATCTACCAGTCGATCGCAAAGGTATTATTGGTAGATCGCGTGACATTAAAAAAATTGACGTCAACCTATCATCCATCCCGTCTTTTGATGGATATACAGGGCAGCCAATCAGATGACATCTGAATTTTGTCTGAGGTCATAGGTCGCTGCGCATGAGCAAACAACTGCGCTAAGTGCTAACTAGCAAGCTTGTCAGCGAGTTACGGCCAGTTTTCAGCCTTTGGTTTTTTCTAGGGCTGAAACGATTCCTCGAATAATTCGAGTAATTCGATTACAAAAAATTATAGAGGAATTTTCTCTGCCTCGAGGAATCGTTTAATTTCTTTTTTTTTTTTTGTTTAATTTCACCAGCTCAAATCCTCGTATTACGCCCATTTAATGCGACACAACGCGCTGACGCTGCGCCGTACATCCATGCGCTGCGCACGTTAAAGGGGGAAGAAAGAGGCGGCGGATATATTTGTTTTGTAACATGCCATGCTCAGGCAGTCTGCAACGGCCCAGACGGGAGACACATGTAGTTCAGTGCTTAACTTTTATTTTTAATCCACGCTATATTCTTCTGGTCCGTTCTCCTATGTTACCCCTCTAAAGCCAAAATTATTGTTCCGCGTTAAATCGACGCAGAGCCTACGCCACTCTCCGGCGAGGGCGGAGAGCGCTGGTCCGGCTGGCGGTGCTGACGTGCAGGCTCTGTTGCCACGGCTACGCCGTAGGGTACGGCGTAGGGTACGCAGCGACGCGCACCATTTTGCGTTGTTGTAACGCAGAACCATAAATCAGCCTTTACCCGGTATATAAACCTCTGTTCCCGCTACAGTTTTAACTAAGAGAAAAGGCAGAAAATGTCAGAAAAATAAAAACTTAATGAAGCTAACTGGGTAGTTTTCAATTTTAGGTCCGTAGTCATTCATGGATAAAACAAGCAGCACTGGTGCCTAATGTGCTCCAATACAACAGGGCTCATCATTTTATTTTGAACACTGCCAAAACTCTAACTTAAAACTTAACTAGAACTTCAAATTTGCTTGACACAAATGAAAGTTCAATTGAAACACGTGGGAAAAACATCTAACCTTTTAAGTTATGTGTGTTATCAGGTGTAATGGCATTTTTAGGTTAGAAATAAGAACATTTCTTGGTAAGATCCTTAGTTTTTTGAGTGAACATAGTTAATTGTGTTGTGTTGTACAATATTGGCTCATGCGATATAAAGAATCCTCAATATATTTATAAATAAATATATGTTTTGCATTTTTTGTAGTAGGTGGTAGATCATTTTGACTTGATCATTTTATAAGTAGCTCTCATGCTGAAAAAGTGTGAGCACCCCTGCAGTAGATGGTTCCTTCAGCAGGAACCACCACTCCTGGTCAGTCTTGAAGGTTTTCAAATCTTTCTAACTGCAGATCTGTAAACTCCAAACTGCTGAGTTCCAGCAGTTGCTTCTCTAAGACCACTGCTGATGTCTTTCCCTCTTGGCATTGTGTTAGACAGTTATGAAACTACCTAAACATCTGCTTTTCTAGAGGTCTGAACATCTGTCCTGTGAAATCCTGCGAGGGGGTACTTAGTGTTTGCCACATATTTTAGTTTTCCTTCTTTTTGTCTTTAATTCTCTTAAACAAACAACAATATGATGATAAAAGTTCAGTTGTTTTTCATCTGAAGTTGCGTTTGTGTAAAACCGAGACCATAAAAAGGACCATAAACAGGATTAAAGGGAGATGTTTGGACACTCATACAACATTTATGAGTGAGACATTTTAGCAGCGTCAACGCTCCGGTTGCCTAGCGACCGCCACAAGAGGCCGGAGCTGAACGTCTATATTATTATGCCAAAGGAAAGAATTCTCCCAGACTCTGACAGACGGGGACGTTTTTGACCCTAGAAGGGAATCTGCTCATCGAGAGAGTTTCCACGGCGACGGCCTGCAGAAAAACCTCACAGCGTAACGAAAACCTGGGATAGTCCGACCGAAAAACTGCTGCCCCGGTTCTTTTTCTGTCTTCTCTTTTTTCTTTATTTCTTTATTTCATTCATTAAAAGAAAAAGGAAACAGTTCAATATAATTACAACAAATCTCTTTCCTTGAACGAAAGGGAACAGAAAGAAGATAATTAGAAGTTAATTAATGTAATAAGATAAGATAAGAAATCCTTTAATAGTCCCACAGAGGGGAAATTTCCAATAATAATAATAATAATAATAATAATAATAATAATAATAATAATAATAATAATAATAATAAATCAAACAAATTACAAATTACGCAATTAAAAAAAAACACTTTCCAATAAACGTAATGTAAAAAAAAACACACAAACAAAAAAACATAAGCAAAACTACAACAAAGTTATAAAATATCACAAAATAGCTGTCGTCAAAACAGAAAGTCGTATTCTTTTTTGATTCAAAGAAAAAAAATACAATGGTGCTAAAAAGAGAGAGAGAAAAAAAAGAAAACCAACCTAACTTAATTATAATAATTATCATGATATTTCTTGCTTTTATTATTCTTTTAAATGTAATGTTTGATTTGCATCATTTGGCTTCTGTATCTAGATTGTTCCATAAACTGATACCTTTTACAGAAACACAACATTCCATTAATTAATTTGTCCTGAAATTAGTTTTTTAAAGATCTCTGTTCCTTTTAAGTTATACTTATTTTCTCTTTTTTCAAATTTTTTCTGTATATTGCACCATGTTTTCTCTGTCCCTGAGAAAACTGAAGAAAAGTGTTGATGGCAGCAGCCGAGGAGGGAAAGTTTGAGGCGTCAGTCACGTCTGTGGAGGCTGACAGGCATCCAGCTGCCTGCCGCCTCACAGCGGATGTTTGAACTCCGTCCCAGTAGCAGCTCATCTCCGACTTCCTCAGCACATCCGCACAGAAGCATCAGTCCGGCTTCGGCTGCCCTCCGGCGTCCACTGGGAAACTGGAAACCAGACCAGATGAAGGATGAAAAGGCTTTTAAAAAACATCATTTGAGACCTTCAATCTCCGGGTTGTTTGTGGCATCAACTTCACCCATGAGGCGTCTGAGTAGCAGGATACTTTATTTATTAAAGGAAAAATGGTCTGTTTGCTGTGGAAGTTACTTTAAAACATATACTAAAGATTAAAGAGTCTACAAACATAATTTCAGGATCCATCAGAAAGCAGGATGTGTGGCAGCTAGTGTTGTTTTTTTCAGCCTGTTTCCATTTTAGTTTTAGTCTAGTCTTTGGGTCCAGCTATCATTTTAGTCCTTTTATTCGTGTCAAGTTTCAGTCGACTAAAAGTCTGAGTATTTTAGTCTTATTTTAGTCAGAATCGTCCATTTTAGTCTAGTTTTAGTCAAAGATTGTATTTAGCCAAACCCATTTTACAATTCAAACAAGGTTATCTTATTATTATATTATTGTTACCTTATAGACTCAAGAATACATTCATTGCAGATACAGAAGTCTCTCATTTGAGTTTACAACATATTTATTTTTCCGCATTTCTCCCCGTCTTTTTCTTTTACCACGACACATTGGGTTTTCTTTTCCACGTCTATGTAGGAAAGTGTATCCAAAGATCTGAATAATAAACTGATTTAAAGACTAAACCAGAGGAAACTACTTAAAACATGGAGATTGAGGATCTTTGGTGGAACATTTTGTCTCGTTTTGGTCAAAGAAAAGAGAGTTTTTATTTTGTAATCTCCATTTTAGTCTGGTTTTTATTCCTCTACGATATTGCATTATATATCTTATTATCGTTATCGGCTGGAAGACCCAGTAAAACCTCTTCCAACCTGCTCCGTGTTCTTCTCCTTCACCTCTCCTCTTCTACTTGACCTTAAACATTAAATCAGATGAAAATACAAATAGTTTACAAAACTGTACATTAACAAGAGGAAGAACTGGTGATACCAGACTCTGTCACATTGGTGCAACGGATGTCAGTTATCTGAGTCTGAGACCGAGAGACCGGGAGACCCGAGATGAGACCAAGGACAAAGACTGTCGAGACCAAACACTGTCGGGACCGAGACCAAAGACTGCCGAGACCAAAGACTGTCGAGACCAAAGACTGTCAAGACCAAAGACTGTCAAGAACAAGACCAAAGACTGTCAAGACCAAAGACTGTCAAGACCGAAGACTGTCAAGACCGAAGACCAAAGACTTTCGAGACCGAGACCAAAGACGGTCAAGAACGAAGACTGTCAAGAACAAGACCAAAGACTGTCAAGACCAAAGACTGTCGAGACCGAGACCAAAGACTGTCGAGACCAAAGACTGTCAAGACCAAAGACTGTCAAGAACAAAGACTGTCGAGACCGAGACCCAAGACTGTCAAGACCAAAGACTGTCAAGACCAAGACCAAAGACTGTCAAGACCAAGACCAAAGACTGTCGAGACCAAAGACTGTCAAGACCAAAGACTGTCAAGACCAAAGACTGTCAAGACCAAAGACTGTCAAGAACAAAGACTGTCGAGACCGAGACCCAAGACTGTCAAGACCAAAGACTGTCAAGACCAAGACCAAAGACTGTCAAGACCAAGACCAAAGACTGTCGAGACCAAAGACTGTCGAGACCGAGACCAAAGACTGTTGAGACCAAGACAAGACCAAAACCACAAAAAAGTGGTCTCCAGACCAAGACCGGTCCCGAGACCTACAAGTCTACTAGATGGGACTGTGTAAGGCAGTGTTTCTCAATCCTGGTCCTCGTGGGCCCCTGTCCTGCATGTTTTACATGTTACCCTGCTTCAGCACACCGTGATAAAAGTACCTGTGCCATCAACAGAGCTGTGCTGACCTTGGTGACAAGCTAATGAGGACCTTTAATTAGAATCAGGTGTGTTGTTGTAGGGAAACATCTAAAACATGCAGGACAGGGGTCCACGAGGACCGGGATTGAGAAACACTGGTGTAAGGGGTCCTAGACGAGGTTCGTATAGCCCTGCAACATGCACGAGAGCTAACAGAGCCCCGGTTCGTGCACCTTCGTGACATTCCTGCTGTTTACCAGGATCGTGTCCAGAGGTGTCTTCAGTATTCACATTCATTACTCAGGTAGAAGTATAGATACTAGAGTTTAAAAATACTCCTGTAGAAGTTGAAGTATCAACTCAAGTTTTTTACTCAAGTAAAAGTATAAAAGTACTGGTTTCAAAACTACTTAAAGTATAAAAGTAAAAGTAATGTAAGGGGGAAAAAAGCCATTAAGGACAAAAGCCATTGAAAATGAATGCATCTTAGTATAATGCAAATATATTAAAGAACCATATATGTGAACTATTGAGCATTAACATGTGTTTCAGAGAGCAGCAGATATGATGACTAGTTGCCTATAAGTATTGTAATGGTGCAAAAAGTCAAACTTCAGAGGCATTTTATCATTTATCTTAACCTTTATTGGAATGTACATCCAAGTTTAGTTGCAGGAATCTGAGGGAACGGATGTAAGAACAAAACTGGACAAGAACATCTGAAACAACCACAACCAAATTCACTCTATCCGGATGGAGCAATTTAACTGGATAGTTTCTTTTAAAGGCCAAAATGAAATAGAGTAACGAGGCTGTTTTTAAAATGTAAGGAGTAAAAAGTACAGATAATTGTGTGAAAATGTAAGGAGTAAAAGTAAAAAGTCGTCTGGAAAATAATTACTCCAGTGAAGTAAAGATAACCAAAATTTCTACTTAAGTAAGGTAACGAAGTATTTGTACTTCGTTACTTGACACCTCTGATCATGTCAAAGTTAAACTGTTGACGCATAAAAGAAAGAAAGAATAAAAACAACTAGGTGTCCAGATATCTCAGCAGCTTCTGTCAGAAGTCCATCGGGGCTTGTTCCTGCTCTCCGAGCCACAAGTGCAAACTTAAACCTCAGTGTCTTACAGAGAATAATTGCTGGTGTCAAACTTTTCTGCAGGAGACGCGTCTCCTTCCCCCTGAAAGGGTTTGTTGTTGTTTTTACCTGCGAGCCAACCCCCCCCCCCCACTGTCACCTCCTCAAGACGCCCACTTCCCTTTCAACTCCTTCCACTCTTCCTCCCAAACAGGCGCTTATTTTTATTATAAATAAGTGGAAGAAAGGGAAAGTGCACCCCCTCCGTCCTCCCACACACTTGCTGCTGGATTCAAACCCGCGCCGCTCCCAGGGCCCGTCATCCCGGCTGAGACGCGTCAGGATGTTGACAGGGTTTTTCTATCATTAGCCGCCCAGATACGGAGCAGCGGCACCAGGATGTCGTGTTCTGTGTCTTCGACGCCTAATTTATGTTCCTCCGTCGGGATGTGAACGGCATCGGGCTTCAAATGGAACAAACAATGTCCTTAGCAGGACGTGGAGACAGACGTGGGAGCTGTAGAAGTTATTCTTCTGCATAACTGGTACCGCCTCTTTTGATTGTTATGTTTTAGTTCATGTAAAACATAATAAATCATCTGATCATTGTGGGCTTTAGTAATGTCAACAAAAATGAAGCCAAAAAAGAACAAATAAATTCTGTGAGCGGTCCTGAATCCACATGTCTGCTTCTGTGGGATTGAGGAAGTTTCAGCTGATAATCAGTGTTTGATGGACTGATATTGGTGTTTGATGGACCGATATTGGTGTTTGATGGACTGATTATTGGTATTTGATGGACTGATATTGACGTTTGATGGACTGATCATCAATGTTTGATGGACTAAAATTATTGTTTGATGGACTGATATCGGTATTTGATGGACTGATCATCAACTGATGGACTAATATTGGCATTTGATGGACTAATATTGACGTTTGATGACTGATGATCAACTTTTGATGGACTGATATTGATGTTTGGACTGATATTGGTGATTGATGGACTAATATTGGTGTTTGATGGACTAATATTGGTGTTTGATGGACTGATATTGGTGTTTGATGGACTGATATTTGGTGATTGATGGACTAATATTGACGTTTGATGGACTGATATTGGTGTTTGATGGACTAATATTGACGTTTGATGACTGATGATCAACTTTTGATGGACTGATATTGATGTTTGGACTGATTTTGGTGATTGATGGACTGATATTGGCGTTTGATGGACTGATCATCAATATTTGATGGACTAATATTGGTGTTTGATGGACTGATCACCAATTGATGGACTGATATTGATGTTTGATGGACTGATTATTGGTGTTTGATGGACTGATATTGATGTTTGGACTGATATTGGTGATTGATGAACTGACTGGTGATTGATGGACTAATATTGGCGTTTGATGGACTGATCATCAACGTTTGGACTGATATTGGCATTTGATGGACTGATATTGGCGTTTGATGGACTGATATTGGCGTTTGATGGACTGATATTGGCGTTTGATGGACTAATATTGGCGTTTGATGGACTGATCATCAATGTTTGATGGACTGATCATCAATGTTTGATGGACTGATTATTGTACGTTGGATGTACGTTTAGGGGGATAAAACTTCATAATATGGGAGCTTAAAGCTGAAATCAGTTTGGATACCATCTTGTTTATTGTTCATCTCCAAATGTTTGAATCTTGTAGATTAACTGTCCGGGTTCCAAACTAACGACTAAACCTCAGCTTTCACCAAAGCACGAGTCCAGTTCTATAAATAGGTGTTCCATGCCGGAGTTATCAGAGGAACGCTCTGCACTCAGACTGAGATAACCACCAAGACGCCCGGCGGGTCTGGAGAGGTCACGAAAGGTCGGCTCAAGACGTGTGTCATCAATACAGCTGGGGAACCGCGTTTCTCACAGCTGAAGGTCGTCTGATTGATCCTGATCCATCATGTACATGCTTGCTGGGGGGACTGGCGGATGGGACTGGTTGGGGCCTGGTTTGGGACTGGTTGGGGACTGTTTTGGGACTGGTTGGGGACTGGTTGGGGACTGGTTTGGGACTGGTCCAGGCTCTTGACTGGTAGGAAACATACCAAATTAAAAAGTAAATAGAAAAGGGACAAGGAAACAAAAAACAAAACACAAACGAATTAATGTATTTAACTCTGCTCTGGCTCTGCTGTCCGAACAGGTCCCGCCCTTTCTTTTTAAATTTTTTTTTATTATTTATTTATCATTTTTGCTTATTTATTCATTCATTTATTTACTTATTTTTTATTTATTTATCTATTTATGTTATTTATCCTATTTATTTTTTAATTATTATTTATTTATCATTTTTCCTTATTTATTTATTTATTTCAAATATAAAAAACCAAGAACAAAGACTGTTTTTAATTATTATTTATTTATAATTTTTGCTTATTTATTTATTTATTTACTTATTTTTTTATTTTTTTTATCTATTTATGTTATTTATCCTATTTATTTTTTAATTATTATTTATTTATCATTTTTCCTTATTTATTTATTTATTTATTTATTTATTTCAAATATAAAAAAACCAAGAACAAAGACTGTTTTTAATTATTATTTATTTATAATTTTTCCTAATTTATTCACGTTATTTATCCTATTTATTTATTTTTTATTTTCGGCTACTGTCTCTCTCCTAAAATAACCATCATTCTATCTAGAAAACCATCATACTCATATAATAAGAAATCTGAGCAAAAACATTGATTTAGTTGTTTTGTACTGTTTTGTTTCTTTTCTAGCGTCCCATCTTGTCCTATAACTGTATGCGTTTCTGTTTTTGTTTTGCGTGCTGTTTTGTATTATTTAGTGTTTTGAAAAAAAGAAAAGAAAAAGTCCGTTCATGATGCTTTGTTGCGGGTCTCTGTCCGAGGACAAGGGCCCACTTTCAGCCTCCAGCATGTGTGGGTTGGGAATGTCGGGTCCGAGCCTCGGCTCCCAGCCACTCATCCGGCACCATCCCGTCTCCACAACACAGAACCGGGGGAGAACCGGGGCCCGGTGGGTTTAAGGTTTTGCAGGAAACTCGAGGAACCGGTACCCCAACGGGGTGCTCTGAGACATCAGGGGTGAGTGGTTCCGCTTGTCCCCCACTCGTCGTTCCTTCTCCTTTGTTTCCTCCAGACAGAAATGGACAGAAATCCGTGGCCGTGTTGCCTCCCCACATGGTGCCGTGTTCTAATTCCTGCTGATCGGGTTTTATAATCGTTCGGTGGTTTTGCTTGGAACGTCTCGGAAAGTCGGCGGCGGCTCGCGGTTCAAACGCCGGGAGGTCGGTGGACAATGAGCTGCTGTCTGCCACATATTTCACTGGTGAAACAGAGAATGTTTTTATTCTTCAAACATACGAAGTCAGCATCCATGAGGCAAAGTAGGAAAATATGATGTTGACGAGACTCAAAAGAAGCAGTTGGAAGTGGATTGATGATCCTCTCCAGGCTGATGTGGGACAACAGCTGCGTTTCTAGGACTGTTGCTGATGTCTTTCCCTGTTGGCGTTGTCTAATTGCACTCCTGAATGGTGATGCCTGCACACCTGGACACCTGCACACCTGCACACCTGCACACCTGCACACCTGCAAACCTGGAAACCTGCACACCTGGAAGCCTGGACGCCTGAAAACCTGCACACCTGGACACCTGCACACCTGCACACCTGCACACCTGGATGCCTGCACACCTGCACACCTGCACACCTGGACACCTGCACACCTGCACACCTGCACACCTGGACACCTGCACACCTGCACACCTGGACGCCTGCACATCTGCACACCTGCACAGCTGGATGCTTGCATGGCTTCACACCTGCACGCCTGGGCATCTGGAAACCTGGACACTTGTTCACCTGCACACCTGCACGCATCTGGCTCTCTAGTCCCAGAACCAGAACTGCAGTGCGGCTCCGAGGAGTTACCTGGATCGCTGATGTCTTAGCTACCTGGCGCTTGTTTCAGGTGTGTTTCAGGACTGTGATTGACTGTGGTTGTCAGGCCGGTTTGATAGGCTTGAGCAGAACTCAGCAGGAACCTGTGGGTGACGTCACGGAGAGGCCTTGTCCAGTTCTTCTTCTACAGTCTCTGGAAACGACCTGTAGACGTGGTAAACGGCGGCGGTTCCTGCTGGACCAGCATGCATCACATGTAGACCCCCCCCCCACCCCATCCCCGCTCCACTTCCAGCACACATGTAAGAAATAAAAACCGCGTCTCCAGGTGATTTTTCTGCTGCGCACACAAATCAGCGAGTGCATGTTATTCTACCCGGCGAGTGACTCGAGGCCCAGACAGAGCTGGCCTTTGTTTGACTCACCTACAGCCGGCACCACGGCAACCGCAGGGGTGGGGGGGTCGCCGGGTTCCAGTTTCAGGAATAATAACGTCCAGCAGCAGGAAAATTAGCCAGGAAGCTGGTCGTCTGCTCGGGAAGCTTTCCGCAGCGCCTGGGCCCTGAATGTGGTCCTGGTCCTGGTCTTGGTTCCGGTCCTGGTCTCCGGGCGGGCTGAGGACCCGGCGTTGGGTTTCATCTGCACCCCCCCCCCCTCTCCCTAACAGGAATGGCTGTAAAATAAATAGAGTAAAAGAGCCGGCGTTTGGCCACTTGAATGAAAGTGATCACTTTCAGTGCAGTGGTCCTTCACGCGGCACTTAGCGCCACTCGGAGCGCCACGGCTGATTGGTCGACTCGTCTTCATTTATGGTCCGCAGAAGAGCTCCGTAACGAGCCGCGGGGCCCAATAATGGAACGAGCTGTGGCTGTGACCCTCTCATCGATTACAGGACCAGAATAATTCCTCTGCAGCCCCATCCTCCCCTCCCCTCCTTCACGCCACCGGGGGCCAAAACCCAATCCTGCTCCGCGTCCACGAGTCCGATTCTCAGATAAACAAACATGATGATGTTTATGGATCGGTTCAACGAGACGGTTTTATTTTCCACGGTGAGGTTTTTGTTCCCAGGGGTGTTTCTAGGCCCTCTGGGGGCCCTGGGCAGGAGAGACCATGGGCCCCCCCAGAATCATGATGAATGAAGTCCAGGACCACAAATCAGTAACCAAATCTTTTATTAAACAATTAACATATAAAATAAATAATAAATAACATAACTATCTTAATGCAAACTTTACATACACACTAACTTATTATGTGGCTATGAATGTGTTTAGAAAAAAATGGCTGAATTCACTTTACACGACTTTAATGTGCGGTAAACTCGGTCGATGATGGGAGTTTGGGATAAAGTGTCAGGCTGCTAGTAGCATTCATTTTTAATAATGTAACACACATAACTTACACATTCTAACCACCCTCACCATTTTTCTTTTCATCCTATTCTTGTTTTTATTCTTTTCGTTTGTCCAAAGGGAAATGTTCACTTCTTTTCTTCAAATTTGTAATCACTATTGCTGCACGTCGATACTGGCTAGTCATTGCAGAGTCTACGGGGGTTTCAAGTTGTGTCGCTGATATGGAGCGATATCAGCCGTCTGTTGCCCCCCCCCCCCCTACTATCAACTAGCCAGTGACAACTTGGAAAGGGCCCCGTGAGGGGGGTTTCTGATGCGTTGTCGTTGCAGCGCTTAAAGCAGTTTCATTATTTTGTTGTTGACTTCAGCTGACCCTCGGCACCCCCTTCAGTTCGGGGCCCTAGGCAATGACCTGGGTTGCCTGCCTACTAGCTAAACTGCAAAAACTAGTTATCAGAAAGTAAAAAAAAGCCTTTTTAGAAAAAAAATGTATATGTATATGTATATATATATATATATATATATATATATATATATATATATATATATATATATATATATATATATATATATATATATATATATATATATATATACATATATATATATATATATATATATATATATATATATATATATATATATATATATATATATATATATATATACATATATATATATGTATGGGTATATATATTAATAAAATAAATTTAAAATAAATGTGACATATTAAAAAATATATCATATGCATTTTATATCAAAAATGCTAATATATATGCTTTAGGTTCTTACCAGCATGGTATTAACCATTAATATATGTGCAGACAAGGAAAAAAAAAAAAAAAAAGCCTTGTCTCAACAAAATTAGAAAACAATTTTAGGCCATTTTGCTACTTTTGCTAAGAAATCTACTCAAGAAAAGTTCTCTTAGCTCATCGGCGAAGAATCTGTTTGAAATCTGACAACTTTGATGAGATGGAGTTTTGGTTCGAGAGGGAATGTTTTTACAGTGTAAATGCAGAGGTCGTTTCTGGTTTCACTGGTTTCAGTGGAGTGCTCCTCAGTGGTCCACCTTGGTTCCACCAGTGATGGACCGTTGGATCTGACTCTGATGACCTGGACCTTGGAGGTCACCTTGAATCTCTTTGGTAGTTGTTCAGGACTCTTTGGTTTCCATTGTTATTATTCGTCTCTTCGGTTTGTCTTCAGTCCTGGGAGGTCGTCCCCAGTCCTGTGGACCCAACTTCCTTTAGTCTTCTAGTCTCCAACATGCTGGTCTAGAAGTAGGCCTGTGTTGAAAAAATCGATTCTCCGATTTTAAATCGATTCTCATATTAATTCCTAAAAATCGATTCATATGTCTAAAGATCGATTTAAAAAAAAAAATAAAAAAATGTTATCTTTTTTTTTTTTTTTCATCACTACATTACAACTTTTGGTACTTTTTATGCCCAAAAAAGTAATATTTTGTTGGACAGGAGAATAACTGGTGCCATGTTTTTGCCTTTAAATATGTTTAAAGGTATGAAAACATTCAAGTTTTCAGTTATAATTGCATTCATTATAATTGTCTTTCTTTGCTTTATTAAACTGTATTGGGGTTACATTTGCATAAATGTTAAAAAACAAATTCTCATAAATGGGGAAAAAATAAAAGCGATTTCATCCGTCTCTGTTTCCTCCCTGGATCTGTTTGATAATTCTGACCCACGATGTTTCTGAAAGCAGTTCTATCAGCATTCTGGGAGCTGATCGGTCCTTACAGCATCATTAGCTGCAATACTTGCTGTTGAATCTCAATATAATACTAGTATTAATATGTTGCATAACTAGACAGTCATATAATTCATGCAACAGCTGAAAAAACTGTTTTATTAACAGTAACCCAAATCAATATCGGATCGAATCAGATCGAATCGGATCGTGATAATCAATTCTGAATCTTAAGAATCGGAATCGAATCGATTCTTGATATTTGAATCGATCCCCAGCTCTATCTAGAAGGTTCTCCTGGTCTCCTCAGACAACTCTGGTCCAGGTCCAGGGTGGTGGACACCATGATACCAACCACAGGGTTGACCTTTAACCCTTTAAACAGTCTGAGTGACCGAAGACACCTTTAGTTCAACCCGTCAATCTTTTTAGGGGGCCAAATGTTAATTTCCTGGTACATTTGTCCGTTTCAAGTGATTTCAGTGATAATTATGGGATGTTTTACTGGAAGCTGTCTCAGGTCTGAAATGTTAAACGGATGAAGAGAAACAAATGAAATCAGACGCTGTAAATACCCAGGGTTCATAGTGTCGGTGAGGAGATGAAAGTCCTGGTAAATGTAGGTTTTCCTTCCACGGTCTTATGTTGGAGTGTAATTAACAGTCGTTTGTTACTCAACCATCAAACGCCCTCGTTGTTGTTGCGATTATGTAACGCGGCGGGTTCCAGCGCATCCGAGCGAGCGATGCAACGCAATCACCAAAACGGATGAGTTGTCATTTCCATCGACGCGTTGGGCTTCGCTTCTGCTCGAGCGACCCGCGACTGAACGCTTCCCTCCGGGCTCAACGGCTCCGCAGCGAGGCCTCCCTCCTCCGCCGATCGATGGCGTGAGACGCCAAGCCTTCGTTATACCACCCCCCCCGAGGGACGGGTGTTTGTGCGTCCCTGGAAAAACCTCTCATCTTGTAACTACCTGGTCATTACACCCCACTGTAAACATCACATTTGTAGCCACTCGGCTGGAGGACGTCATTAACTAAAAGGATTAGATCATAGGTTGGGCGCGGGGGCGGCGGCGGCGTCTCCCCCCGATGGAAAACCAACCAATCTGAAGAGGATACATCAATAAAACAGCAGGATAAAGTTGTGGGCACTTAAGAACGGCGGCCGTGGAGAGCCGCGCGCTGGCGGCCGGCCAGAGTCTTAGGAGATCAGAAATATTCCTCCACTGGCAGCAGCAGCAGCGGCTCCGGCCGTTTAAAACAGGAGCTTTATTGATAATTGAATTACTCAGGAGACAAGAATAGAACTCTTGGAGGCGGATCAATGAGGAGATGTTGTGGTGGATAACACTGCAGGGACGCTGCGGGCTGCGGGTAACGTGGGTCGCTACGGCGACGCTGAAACATGCTGCAACCGTCGCCCTGCAGAACCACATCACCCTGCAGAACCACGTCGCCCTGCAGAACCACGTCACCCTGCAGAACCATGTCACCCTGCAGAACCACGTCGCCCTGTAGAACCACGTCGCCCTGCAGAACCACGTCACCCTGCAGAACCACGTCGCCCTGCAGAACCACATCACCCTGCAGAACCACATCACCCTGCAGAACCACATCCCCCTGCAGAACCACATCACCCTGCAGAACCATGTCACCCTGCAGAACCATGTCTCCCTGCAGAACCACGTCACCCTGCAGAACCACGTCGCCCTGACGGTGTTTTTACCGCCTGTTTCAGATGCTGAGCTGAACTAAGATGGCCTCCGGAAGATTAACGCCCCCGAGCAGCTCTCTGTCGTCGTCACCCATGAGGCAAGTACCCAGGAACGCCCATCTACACCCATCTACACCCATAAACACCCATGAACACCCATGAACACCAATGAACATGCATGAACAGCCATCTACACCCATCTAGACCCATAAACACCCTTGAACTACCGTATACACCCATAAACACCCTTGAACTACCGTATACACCCATAAACACCCATCTACAACCATGAACACCCATCTATACCTATGAACACCCATGAACACCCATCAACACCCTTGAACATCCATGAACACCCATCTATACCAATGAACACCAATGAACGTCCATGAACACCCATCTATACTATGAACACCCATCTACACCTATAAACACCCATCTACACCCATGAACACCCATTAAGACCCATCTACACCTATGAACACCCATGACTACCTTGAACGCCCATAAACAACTTTGAATGGCCACAAACACCCATAAACACCCATGAACACCCACGAACACCCGTCTACACACTTTAACGCCCATGAACACCAATGAATACCAATGAACACCAATGAAGACCCATCTACATACTTTAACGCCCTTGACACCCTTGAACAACCATAAACACCCACCTACACCCATAAACACCAATGAACACCCATGGACACCAATGAACACCCATCTACAACTATGAACACCAATGAACACCCATCTACAACTATGAACACCAATGAACACCCATCTACAACTATGAACACCAATGAACACCCATCTACACCCTTAAACGCCCATAAACGGAGATCTGAAAGGCCATCTGAGATCTCGAGGGCCCGGAAACGAGGCACAGCTCCTCGTTATTAAACATCGTCGTTATTAAACTCCCTCGTTATTAAACTCCCTCGTTATTAAACTCCGTCATTATTAATCTCCATCGTCATTAAACTCCATCGTTACTAAACATTGTCGTTATTAAACATCGGCGTTATTAAACATCGTCGTTATTAAACTCTGTCGTTATTAATCTTCGTCGTTATTAATCTCCATCATTATTAAACTCCCTCGTTATTAAATTCTGTCGTTATTAAACTCCCTCGTTATTAATCTCCATCGTTATTAATCTCCGTCGTTATAAATCTCCATCGTTATTAAACTCCCTCATTATTAAACTCCGTCGTTATTAATCTCCATCGTTATTAAACACGATCAGTTGGTTCGTGAGATGAAGGCTTCATGAGAACTGATCTCGCTGCTGAAACAACTAGTTTCCCCCGTTAGAGACGTGTTGCTGCGTATAAATGAACGTCCTGCTTTACGCAACAAATGCAGAAACCAGAAACTGGAACCAAAACCCTGAATCATCTGCCAGACACATGTGGCCAAGAGGCAAAACCAGAAAAGTCTTCACATTCCAAACAGTCACGAACAGCCGGGATCCAGGGCCGAAGGCTGGACCCGGTTCTGCTGTTACTGCCACTGAAACCGGACTTATCGATTGCAGTTGCATACTAGTCCTGGTTTCAGGTCTACTAGTCCTGGTTTCAGCTCTACTAGTCCTGGTTCTAGTTCTACTAGTCCTGGTTCCAGTTCTACTAGTCCTGGTCTCAGTTCTACTAGTCCTGGTTTCAGTTCTACTAGTCCTGGTTTCAGTTCTACTAGTCCTGGTTTCAATTCCACTAGTCCTGGTTCTAGTTCTACTAGTCCTGGTTCCAGTTCTACTAGTCCTGGTTCCAGTTCTACTAGTCCTATTTTCAGTTCTACTAGTCCTGGTCTCAGTTCTACTAGTCCTGGTTTCAGTTCTACTAGTCCTGGTTTCAGGTCTACTAGTCCTGGTTCTAGTTCTACTAGTCCTGGTTCCAGTTCTACTAGTCCTATTTTCAGTTCTACTAGTCCTGGTCTCAGTTCTACTAGTCCTGGTTTCAATTCCACTAGTCCTGGTTCTAGTTCTACTAGTCCTGGTTTCAACTCTACTAGTCCTATTTTCAGTTCTACTAGTCCTGGTTCCAGTTCTACTAGTCCTGGTTTCAACTCTACTAGTCCTATTTTCAGTTCTACTAGTCCTGGTTCCAGTTCTACTAGTCCTGGTTTCAGGTCTACTAGTCCTGGTTCCAGTTCTACTAGTCCTGGTTCCAGTTCTACTAGTCCTGGTTTCAGGTCTACTAGTCCTGGTTTCAGTTCTACTAGTCCTGGTTTCAGTTGTACTAGTCCTGGTTTCAGTTCTACTAGTCCTGGTTTCAGGTGTACTAGTCCTGGTTTCAGTTCTACTAGTCCTGGTTTCAGGTTTACTAGTCCTGGTTTCAGTTCTACTAGTCCTGGTTTCAGTTTCTACTAGTCCTAGTTCCAGTTACTAGTCCTGGTTTCAGTTCTACTAGTCCTGGTTTCAGCTCTACTAGTCCTGGTTTCAGTTCTACTAGTCCTGGTGTCAGTTCTACTAGTCCTGGTTTCAGTTCTACTAGTCCTGGTTTTAGTTCTACTAGTCCTGGTTTCAGGTTTACTAGTCCTGGTTTTGGCTCTACTAGTCCTGGTTTCAGGTTTACTAGTCCTGGTTTCAGGTTTACTAGTCCTGGTTCCAGTTCTACTAGTTCTGGTTTCAGTTCTACTAGTCCTGGTTTCAGTTCTACTAGTCCTGGTTTCCTAGTCCTGGTTTTAGTTCAACTAGTCCTGGTTTCAGTTCTACTAGTCCTGGTTTCAGTTCTACTAGTCCTGGTTTCAGTTCAACTAGTCCTGGTTTCAGATCTACTAGTCCTGGTTTCAGTTCTACTAGTCCTGGTTTCAGGTTTACTAGTCCTGGTTTCAGTTCTACTAGTCCTGGTTTCAGGTTTACTAGTCCTGGTTTCAGTTCTACTAGTCCTGGTTTCAGGTTTACTAGTCCTGGTTTCAGGTCTACTAGTCCTGGTTTCAGTTCTTTAGTCCTGGTTTCAGTTCTTTAGTCCTGGTTTCAGTTCTACTAGTCCTGGTTTCAGGTCTACTAGTCCTGGTTTCAGCTCTGCTAGTCCTGGTTTCAGGTTTACTAGTCCTGGTTTCAGCTCTACTAGTCCTGGTTTCAGCTCTACTAGTCCTGGTTTCAACTCTACTAGTCCTGGTTTCAGGTCTACTAGTCCTGGTTTCAGTTCTACTAGTCCTGGTTTCAGGTCTACTAGTCCTGGTTTCAGTTCTACTAGTCCTGGTTTCAGTTCTACTAGTCCTGGTTTCAGCTCTACTAGTCCTGGTTTCAGTTCCACTAGTCCTGGTTTCAGTTCTACTAGTCCTGGTTTCAGGTCTACTAGTCCTGTTTTCAGTTCTACTAGTCCTGGTTCCAGTTCTACTAGTCCTGGTTTCAGGTCTACTGGTCCTGGTTTCAGTTCTACTAGTCCTGGTTTCAGTTCTACTAGTCCTGGTTTCAGTTCCACTAGTCCTGGTTTCAGTTCTACTAGTCCTGGTTCCAGCTCTACTAGTCCTGGTTTCAGTTCTACTAGTCCTGGTTCCAGCTCTACTAGTCCTGATTTCAGTTCTACTAGTCCTGGTTCCAGCTCCACTAGTCTCTGATGTTTCTTTTATGATACTAGAATTAAATGAGGACGTTTGAACAGATTTGACCAGAATAAATGTAAATTAATCATAATTAGCATCAGGCTTTAGCACAAACTAAGCCAGTCCCACCGATCTCTCTGGTCTCTATACTTGTTAAGTGCTTTATTTCTGAAAAGAAAAGAAACAAATCTGGCGTTTGTCGGCGCTGCAGAGTCACATTGTTCCCAGAGAACCAGAACGTTTGGTTCTGGTTCTGGTTTACATAAATCCTGCTTGTGCTGCTCAACAGCAGCCAGTAAATCCAGCGTTGGGTTCAAATAAACCTCAAACACGGACGACAAACACGTCCACAGAGGAGCAGCGTTGGGTCCGGATCAGACGGCCGTGAGAGGGGTCGGGTTTCTGGTCCGGCCCAGTTTGAGTCACGGTTCTGGTTTGGGTCCGGCCCAGTCTGAGTCACGGTTCTGGTTTGGGTCCGGCCCAGTCTGAGTCACGTTTCTGCCGCCGAGCTTCTGCGGCGGCGTCTGTTTGTGAGTCTTGTCACTCTTAACTGGCCGCCCACGCAGGAATAGAGTTACATAAGAGCGGCTCCACTGAGGTCAGAGTCTGGTTCTGGCAAGGCAAGGCAATGCAAGGCTGGGTAAGGCAAGGCAAGGCAATGCAAGGCTGGACAAGGCAAGGCAGGGCAAGGCAAGGCAAGGCAAGGCAAGGCAAGGCAAGGCAAGACAGGCAAGGCTGGGCAAGGCAAGGCAAGGAAAGGCAAGGCTGGGCAAGGCAAGGCTGGGCAAGGCAAGGCAAGGCTAGGCAAGGCAAGGCAAGGCAAGGCAAGGCAAGGAAAGGAAAGGCAAGGCAAGGCAAGGCTGGGCAAGGCAAGGCTGGGCAAGGCAAGGCTGGGCAAGGCAAGGCAAGGCAAGGCAAGGCAAGGCAAGGCAAGGCATGGCAAGGCAAGGCTGGGCAAGGCAAAGGCAAGACAAGGCAAGGCTGGGCAAGGCAAGGCAAGGCAAGGCCAAACTGGGCAAGGCAAGGCAAGGCAAGGCAAGGCAAGGCAAGGCAAGGCAAGGCAAGGCAAGCCAAGGCAGTGTCTGTACAGCCGCCCGGATGAGCCGTCCAGGGTCATGTGGATCTATGAGCCGTTCAGATTCTGCTCCCGTCGTTACGTAACGACGGGAGCGATTTGTACATAGGTTGACCTCCGATGCGTGAAACCACGCCCACAACTAAGTCGGCCGGCCGGAGCTTCCGCCATTTTTCCGTAGCGGTGTATCGCGTCATTCAGGCAGCCAATCAGCACAGAGCCTCATGGGAGAGAGAATGGGAAGATAAAGACAAGGCTCAGAGGCTGAATTTCTAATTTATTTAACAAAAACAATCAAAAGCTTGTTTTTAAGACATTCATGGCCTGTTTAAAATAGGTATTAGATGCCATAATAGGCAGGGGTGCACACAAGCCGGTACTTGAGGGCTAGTCTACTGCATGTTTTAGATGTTTCCCTGTCTTCAACACACCTGATTCTAATCACTGGTCGTCATCAACGTGTCATCAAGGTTTACACAACTCTGTTGGTGACACAGCCTTGTCTATCAGGGTTGTGTAGGGAAAAATCTAAAACGTGCAGTAGACTGGCCCTCGAGTACCGGCTTGTGTGCACCCCTGGTGATAATAGGTCCCCTTTAAGCGGGTCTTGAAGCGGGTCTGTATATGTATATGTATATGTATATATATATATATATATATATATATATATATATATATATATATATATATATAAAAATAGTACTTCTTCCAACCTTTATTATCTAACATGACAGAAACACAAAAAGCTCCTCCTGTAGAGTAACATAAACACGTGAGCCGGCGAGCTGTGATGTAAATCAGAGCTGTGATGTCATCAGAGCTGTGATGTCATCAGAGCTGTGATGTCATCAGAACTGTGATGTCATCAGAGCTGTGATGTCATCAGAGCTGTGATGTCATCAGGTTCAGGATGATGTTACCGTGGCGACCTGAAAGAGAGCCTCCTCCGTACCGTGAGAACCAGAAGGAGGAACTAGTGCCAGAGTTTAGTCTCCGCTGGATCTGGTTCTGGTTCTGGCTGCAGATGTGGGGAACATCTGGGAGTCAGATGTTGGGACTTAATCGGACCGGGCCGAGGCCCGATTATCCAGCCACGGCTTCTCCGGGGGGGCGGGGGCCGGGCTGGGCTTGGTACCGGCCTCAGCTCCGGTCTGACCTCAGCTCGGGTCCGGTCTCTGTTCCTGCTGAAGGAACCACCTACTGAGATTAGATTAGACCAGGGGTCGGCAACCCAACATGTTGAAAGAGCCGTAGTGGACCAAAAACACAAAAAACAAATATGTCTGGAGCCGCAAAAAATTAAAAGTCTTGTATAAGTCTTAGAATGAAGGCAACACATGCTGCATGTATCTATATTAGTTGACTGGGGAAAGATGTTTTTTTACATTATGCAATTCAAGAAAAAAGTCGAAATGTTGAGAAAAAAGTTGAAATTTCCAGAAAAAGTCGAAATGTTGAGAAAAAAGTCAAAATCTCGAGAAAAAAGTTGAAATGTTGAGAAAAAAGTCAAAATCTCGAGAAAAAAGTTGAAATGTTGAGAAAAAAGTCAAAATGTTGAGAAAAAAGTCAAAATGTCCAGAAAAAAGTTGAAATGTCAAGAAAAAAGTGTAAATGTTGAGAAAAAAGTGTAAATGTTGAGAAAAAAGTGTAAATGTTGAGAAAAAAGTCAACATTTTGGGATTAATGTTGAAGAACAATCTTGAGAAAAAAGTCAATGTCGAGAAAAAAATCAAAATTTCGAGAAAAAAGTTGAAATGTCTGGAAAAAAGTTGAAATGTCGGGAAAAAAGTCGAAATGTTCAGAAAAAAGTCAAAATGTTCAGAAAAAAGTCAAAATTTTGAGATTAATGTTGAAGTACAATCTCGAGAAAAAAAGTTGAAATGTCGAGAAAAAAGTCAAAATCTTGAGAAAAAAGTCGAAACGTTGAGATTAAAAAAGGAAAAAGGAAGAAAAAAGAGAAAAGATGAAAAAAAGAGAAAAGAAGGAAAAAAAGAAGAAAAAAAGAAGAAAAAAAGAAGAAAAAAAGGTCAAACATTTTGAAAAAAGCTCCAGGAGCCACTAGGGCGGCGCTAAAGAGCCGCATGCGGCTCCAGAGCCGCGGGTCGCCGACCCCTGGATTAGATGATTTGATTCCATCTTCACAGGAGGACAGAACTAAAACAGCATTAAAAGCTTCAGAAC
The DNA here is from genome assembly GCF_033807715.1 of Cololabis saira. Lineage (NCBI taxonomy): Eukaryota > Metazoa > Chordata > Actinopteri > Beloniformes > Belonidae > Cololabis > Cololabis saira. Next base: position 8,581,450 of record NC_084591.1, read on the forward strand.
TAAACACCAGGCTGTTTCCAGTCCCCGGTGGAGGAGGTTCCCGGGAACCAGCGGTTCCACCTGAGCAGCTCCATCTGCCGACATCACGTCTGCCATAATGACGCCGCCTGAGCCTCTCTGGGATGTAAATACTTGTCGTTCCCCGCGAGCTGAAGAGCCGCTCCCCCTCCTCTGGAAAACAAACCTATTATTACCATCATAATAATAGGGCGGGGGGGTTGGGGTTGGGGGTGCAAATCCTGAGAGAAACGCTGGAAATGGTCACATTTGTACAGAAATGAGGGATGCGATTTGGACCCGGGACCGAGTCACAGATTCTGGTCGTGGTCTTAGAAAAAGAGCTGGTCTGGTCCAGATCCAGACCTGCAGGTCCTCTACAGACCACTAGGGTCCAGATCCAGACCTGCAGGTCCTCTACAGACCACTAGAGTCCAGATCCAGACCTGCAGGTCCTCTACAGACCACTAGAGTCCAGATCCAGACCTGCAGGTCCTCTACAGACCACTAGGGTCCAGATCCAGACCTGCAGGTCCTCTACAGACCACTAGGGTCCAAATCCAGACCTGCAGGTCCTCTACAGACCACTAGGGTCTCCGTATCTAGGTCGTATCCATGACAACTGTGTGAATTTAACCGTGCCAGGTGGAATGATGGGTAATCAGGGTTCCTCACACGGAGCCCTGTGGGACTCCTCCATCGGTAGGATCCATGTTTCCATGGTGCCGCCGCCTCCTTGGATGGTTCAGGTCCCGTTCAGCTCTATCGATCCTCTAGAGGAGGAACTCCTGAAGGACACGCCGCTGGACCGATTCCCGGGAGGATCTGAAATCAGCCCAAAAAGACGCTTTCACTTCGTCATTACGCCGTTTTGAAAAGTTAAAACCACTTAAAACCTCCTCCGGAGCCTCTGGAGACGAATCTGAGGTGATTCATGCCGAGAAAAGTGGCGGCTTTTCCTGGATCCGTCCCATAATTCACCTCTAGCGTCACCGCTCTGCACTTCCCCGCTAGGCGAGTGATTAATCCTCGGGGAGCGTTTCCAAATATCGGGGGGGAGGGGGTGGGTGGGGTAATTACCAGAAATCAATCAGTTTAATCACTTAGATTTGAGCCACAAAGCCTTTTAACCAGGCCCCCGGTCTCGCACTCAGCAGGCACGCCGATTTTTCCCAGTGGCCAGCCGCGGTACTGCAACAAAAAATCCCATGGGGCCCAGAAAGCTTTTTTCCCATAGACCGCAATAGTAAAAGAGAAGCCTCTAAAACTGTTCACAGGACACCTCCAGCTGTAATCACCGGCAATTACTAATCTTTGTATTCTATATTTTTAAGTCATGGACTTTATATCCGTCAAAAATGTTTTATAACGGCCAGAAAAGTCAAAGAAAAGTCTCTTTCTGGGCGTGACGTCACGGCTGACGTCACAGCCGTGTCCGTGCATTCCACGGATGGATTATATTAATATATATTATGTAATTATATTATATTAATACATTAATAATATATGTAATAATATACATGTAATAATATACATGTAATAATATACAGTAATTCATATATTATATTAATACATATTATATTAATATTCGTGTCATTGCCCCGGGGCATGATGGGAGACCCCAGAGCATGATGGGAGGTGACTCAACTGCGCATGCTCTACGGGCCCCTTAACGCGGAAGTAAACCCGGAAGTCAGGAACTTTTTCGCCGTATGCGCCAGGCGAGCAACTTCCATTGAAATGAACGGTGGCCATTTTCCGGTCCGGTATCCAGTTAATATAATACATCCATGCTTTTAACCCGCTGATATATTTGGGGGCGTGGCCTTTTGATTGGCGGCTGGAGCAGCCACTAGCGTGGCGGAGGTTTTCAGGGAAGGTCTTGCATCTTTCAGCAAAACAATGCTAAGCTACATAGCGCTTCCGTTACAGAGCCGTGGCTTCGTAGGAGCCGTCTAATCCAGGTGCTGGGGGGCCCCGAGCTGAAGGGGCCCTGTGGCAGGGTGGAGAGCGCGCCACTCAGGCAGATGGGACACAGGTACGCGTGTCCCATCCACCTCTCCACCCTGTCACACACCCCCAACGCCAACCTCGAGCCGGGGTCTGTCCGTCCGGCCGAGCCTACTCCCCCCCCCGCCTCCTCGGAGCGGGAGACGAAACTCGGAACCCTCCGAGCCTTCCTGGTCGGGGGGTCGTCCCCGGCGTCGGCCTGACCTGCGGTACGGTCGCGGGGGTCGCCCCCGGCGTCGGCCCGCCCGCCGTGGAAGACGCTCCCGGGGCCGGGCCCATGGTGGCCCCGGGCCAAACGGTGCGTCCAGGACCGCCTCCTCCGTGACGTAGCCCTGCGCGGGCTGCCGGTCCGCCTTCAGGACCGCCTCTTCCCCCACACTCTGCTCTGGCCGCTGGTCCGGCCCCGTCTCCGCGGGACCCGCCGTCGCTCCCCCGCCAACTCTGCTTCCGCCTCTGTCTCCGCCTCCACCTCCGTCCCAGGAGCCGTCGCCTGGCGGCCCGCAGCTTCTGCCTCCCGGCCGCTTAGCTGCGGCGCCACCAGCGCTGCCGCGGTGAACCTCAGGCGGGGTGCAGGGATGGGTCGCGCCGCGGGTCCCGCCGCCTCGGGAGCCGTCGCTTGGCGGCCCGCAGCTTCTGCCTCCCGGCCGCTTAGCTGCGGCGCCGCCAGCTCCTCCCGCGCTGCTGGCGCAGGGCTGGGTCGCCCCGCGGCCACAAGCGCCTCCATTGCGGCGAGCTGCCGCTCGCCCTGGTCGCAGAACATGGCCGTCATGCCCGCCATGGCCTGGGCGAGCGCGTCCAGGGCCCGCTCCATGCCTCTCTCGCCCACCCTTCGAGGCCCCACGTTGGGCTCCAGATGTAGCAGGGCGAGTGCTACCGGGGCCGACCGAAGGATGGAGAGACACAGAGTTTCGTGCAGACCCTTTTTATTTCTCACACAAAACACCGCCAACACGTGCACAAGCACATCAGCATACAGCATACAGCAACAGCTTCTCCGACCCCTCCGCTGCTGACCAGCTCCCTTATAAGGCAGGCAGGGTGGAGAGTGCGCCACTCAGGCAGATGGGACACAGGTGCGCGTGTCCCATCCACCTCTCCACCCTGCCACAGGCCCCGAGCTGAAGGGGCCCCGAGCTGAAGGGGGGGCTGCAATGACAACGCATCAGAAACCCCCTCACGGGGCCCTTTCCAAGTTGTCCCTGGTTAGTTGATAGTAGGGGGGGCCCCGACAGACGGCTGATATCGCTCCATATCAGCGACTCGAAACCCCCGTAGAAAAAATGAAGCTGGACACATGAAAAGAAAATAAAGAAGAGGATGAAAAGAAAAAAGCTGACATGAAGTTTGGATTAAGATAGTTAAGTTATTTATTATTTATTTTACATGTTAATTGTTTAATAACATATTTACAATGCCTTGCGAAAGTATTTGGCCCCCTTGAACCTTGTGACCTTTTGCCACATTTCAGGCTTCAAACATAAAGATATAAAACTGCAATATTTGTGAAGAATCAACAACAAGTGGAACACAATCATGAAGTGGAACGAAATTTATTGGATATTTCAAACTTTTTTAACAAATAAAAAACTGAAAAATTGGACGTGCAAAATTATTCAGCCCCCTTAAGTTAATACTTTGTAGCACCACCTTTTTCTGCGATTACAGCTGTAAGTCGCTTGGGGTTTGTCTCTATCAGTTTTGCACAGGGGGGATGGATAATTTTGCACGCCCAATTTTTTTGCCCAAAATTTCGTTCCACTTCATGATTGTGTTCCACTTGTTGTTGATTCTTCACAAAAAATTACAGTTTTATATCTTTATGTTTGAAGCCTGAAATGTGGCAAAAGGTCACAAAGGCACTGTAGTTTCTGATCTGTAGTCCTGGACTTCACAAACGACCTCAATCGTAACTCCTAACCCCCCATGACCCCCCCCCCCTCTCCAGGACTCGGTCTGACAGCAATCATCCAAATACCTCCGCGCTGCACAGAGATCTCCCAGCAGGCCGAGCGGCGGAGGGGCGGGGTGGGATTATCCATCTTCATTAAAGAGCCTCCCGCTTGTTGACCGAAGGCATCGACCCGTCCTCAGCCGGGGGCCCCGGCCGTGTGGGTGGAGGTCAGGGGTCGCCCTCGTAAGCTGCTGTTCATGAGGGTCGGTGCCGGGGGGCCGGGGGGTGTTTACCTAGCGTTAGAGGTAATGAACCCGGCTAAAGCTGGCAATCATCCTCAGCATCGAGCTCGTAAACACACTATTGATCCGGGGAGCCGCGGCGCTGCAGGTGAGAACCTTTTAAACGGTTCTGTAACGACGAGGCTCCATAAAAGTTCCTGTTAACTTTCATGACCCTGGGCTCGTTAACTCTTTCTGGGCAGTTATTCTTTATTCTGCTCAGAGTAAACCGTTTTCTCTGCAACGTAAACGAGTCGACCGCCAGCCCTGAGGCCCCGCGCCCTCCATCCATCCATCCATCCATCCATCCATCCATCCATCCATCCATCCATCCATCCATCCATCCATCCATCCATCCATCCATCCATCCATCCATCCATCCATCCATCCATCCATCCATCCACCCGTCTCGTCTGTCCCTCAAGACTCCTCTCCCTGGCCCTGCCCCTTCTCAACCTTTCCCCGACCCTGCACCCCAACCTGGGACTTGCTGATTGGGCCGGAGCTTCGGGGAGCTGCGTGCTGGCCTGCGGTCCCCACCCCTGGTCATCCCGTTGCCGCTTCCACCTGCCTGCTGTGCTGTTGCCGTCCCTGACCCACCAGTCTGACCCTCGGCAGGAGGGTCCCCCCTTACGAGCCTGGTCCTGCTCAAGGTTTATTCCTTCCTAAAGGGGAGTTTTTCCTTGCCACTGTTTGGCTTAAGGTTTTTCTCCCACTAGGGGAGTTTTTATCTGCCATTGTTTATGTAATAATTGCTCGGGGGTTTATGTTTATGTTTATGTTTATGTTCTGGGTCTCTGGAGACAACATCTGTTGTATTAGACGCTATATAAATAAAATTGAATTGAACCCATCCATCATCCATCCATCCATAATCCATCCATCCATCATCCATCCATCCATCATCCATCCATCATCCATCCATCCATGATCCATCCATCCATCCATCATCCATCCATCCATCATCCATCCATCCATCATCCATCCATCCATCAATCCATCCATCCATCCATAATCCATCCATCCATCATCCATCCATCCATCCATCCATCCATCATCCATCCATCCATCATCCATCCATCCATCCATCCATCATCCATCCATCCATCCATCATCCATCCATCCATCATCCATCATCCATCATCCATCATCCATCCATCCATCCATCCATAATCCATCCATCCATCCATCATCCATCCATCCATCATCCATCCATCCATCATCCATCCATCATCCATCCATCCATAATCCATCCATCCATCCATCCATCCATCCATCCATCCATCATCCATCCATCCATAATCCATCCATCCATCCATCATCCATCCATCCATCCATCATCCATCCATCCATCCATCCATCATCCATCCATAATCCATCCATCCACCATCCATCAATCCATCCATCCATAATCCATCCATCCATCCTTCCATCATCCATCCATCATCCATCCATCCATCCATCATCCATCCATCCATCCATCCATCCATCCATCCATCATCCATCCATCCATCATCCATCCATAATCCATCCATCCATCCATCCATCCATCCATCCATCCATCCATCCATCCATCCATCCATCATCCATCCATCATCCATCCATCATCCATCCATCCATCCATCATCCATCCATCCATCATCCATGAATCCATCCATCTCCATCCATCCATCCATCCATCATCATCCATCCATCAATCCATCCATCATCCATCCAATCCATCCATTAATCCATGCCATCCATCCATCCATCAATCCATCCATCCATAATCAATCCATCCATCCATCATCCATCCATAATCCATCCATCCATCCATCCATCCATCCATCCATCATCATCCATCCCATCCATCCATCCATCCATCCATCCCATCCATCCATCATCCATCCATCCAGCCATCCATCCATCCATCCATCCATCACAATCCATCCATCCATAATCCATCCATCCATCCATCCATCCATCCATAATCCATCCATCCATCCATCATCCATCCATCATCCATCCATCCATCATCCATCCATCCATCAATCCATCCATCCATAATCCATCCATCATCACTTCCATCATCCATCCATCATCCATCCATCATCCATATCCATCCATCCATCATCCATCAATCCATCCATCCATAATCCATCCATCCATCCTTCCATCATCATCCATCATCCATCCATCCATCCATCCATCCATCCATCCATCTCCATCAATCCATCCATCATAATCCATCCATCATCCATCCATAATCCATCCATCCATCCATCCATCCATCCAGCATCCATCCATCATCCATCCATCATCCATCCATTCCATCCATCATCCATCCATCATCCATCCATCCATCCATCAATCCATCCATCATCCATCAATCCATCCATCCATAATCCATCCATCCATCCATCATCCATCCATAATCCATCCATCTATCCATCATCCATCCCATCATCCATCCAATCATCCATCCATCCATCCATCCATCCATCATCCATCAATCCATCCATATCATCTCATCTCCATCCATCATCCATCCATCCATCCATCCATCCATCATCGTCCATCATCCATCCATCCTCCATCCATCCATCCATCCATCATCATCCATCCATCCATCCATCCATAATCCATCCATCCATCCATCCATCATCCATCCATCCATCCATCCATCCATCATCCATCCATCCATCCATCCACCATCATCCATCCATCATCCATCCATCCATCCATCCATCATCCATCCATCCATCCATCCATCCATCATCCATCCATCATCATCCATCCATCCATCCATCATCCATCCATCATCCATCATCCATCCATCCATCATCCATCCATATCCTATCCATCCATCCATCCATCCATCCATCATCCATCCATCCATCATCCATCATCATCCATCCATCCATCCATCCATCCATCCATCATCCATCCATCCATCCATCATCCATCCATCCATCCATCCATCCATCCATCCATCATCCATCCATCCATCCATCCCATCATCATCATCCATCCATCATCCATCCATCCATCCATCCATCCATCATCCATCATCCATCCATCCATCATCCATCCATCCATCCATCCATCCATCCATCCATCCATCATCCATCCATCCATCATCATCCATCATCCATCCATCCATCCATCCATCCATCCATCATCCATCCATCCATCATCCATCATCCATCCATCATCATCCATCCATCCATCATCCATCCATCCATCCATCATCCATCATCCATCCATCCATCCATCATCCATCCATCCATCCATCCATCCATCCATCATCCATCCATCCATCCATCCATCATCCATCCCATCCATCCATCATCCATCATCATCCATCCATCATCCATCATCCATCCATCCATCCATCCATCCATCCATCCATCCATCATCCATCCATCATCCATCCATCCATCATCATCCATCCATCCATCCATCCATCCATCCATCATCCATCCATCCATCCATCATCCATCCATCCATCCATCATCCCATCACACCATCCATCACCCATCCATCATCCATCCATCATCCATCCATCGATCATCCATCATCCATTCCACATCCATCCATCATCCATCCATCCATCTCCATCCATCATCATCCATCCACCATCCATCATCATCCATCCATCCATCCATCATCCATCCATCCATCCATCATCCATTATCCATCCATCCATCATCCATCCAATCCATCATCATCCATCCATCCATCATCATCCATCCATCCATCCATCATCCATCCATACATCCATCATCCATCCATCATCCATCCATCCATCCATCATCCATCCATCCAATCCATCCATCATCCATCATCCATCCATCATCCATCCATCATCCATCCATCATCATCCATCATCATCCATCATCCATCCATCCATCATCATCCATCCATCCATCCATCATCCATCCACCCATCCATCATCCATCCATCCATCCATCATCCATCCATCCATCCATCCATCATCCATTTATCCATCCATCCATCATCCATCCATCCATCCATCCATCATCCATCCATCATCCATCCATCCATCCATCATCCATCCATCCATCATCCATCCATCCATCCATCATCCATCCATCATCCATCATCCATCCATCCATCCATCCATCCATCATCCATCCATCCATCCGTCCATCATCCATTTATCCATCCATCCATTTATCCATCCATCCATCCATCCATCATCCATCCATCATCCATCCATCATCCATCCATCATCCATCCATCCATCCATCCATCCATCATCCATCCATCCATCCGTCATCCATCATCCATCCATCCATCCATCATCCATCCATACATCCATCATCCATCCATCATCCATCCATCCATCCATCATCCATCCATCCATCCATCCATCATCCATCCATCCATCCATCATCCATCCATCATCCATCCATCCATCCATCATCCATCCATCCATCATCCATCCATCCATCCATCCATCCATCCATCATCCATCCATCATCCTCCATCCATCCATCCATCCATCATCCATCCATCATCCATCCATCCATCCATCCATCCATCCATCATCCATCCATCCATCCGTCCATCCATCATCCATCCATCCATCCATTTATCCATCCATCCATCCATCCATCCACCCATCCATCCATTATCCATCCATCATCCATCCATCATCCATCCATCCATCCATCCATCCATCATCCATCCATCATCCATCCATCCATCATCATCCATCCATCCATCATCCATCCATCCATCCATCATCCATCCATCCATCCATCATCCATCCATCCATCCATCCATCCATCATCCATCCATCCATCCGTCCATCATCCATTTATCCATCCATCCATTTATCCATCCATCCATCCATCCATCCATCATCCATCCATCCATCCATCATCCATCCATCATCCATCCATCATCCATCCATCATCCATCCATCCATCCATCCATCCATCATCCATCCATCCATCCATCCGTCCATCCATCATCCATCCATCCATCCATTTATCCATCCATCCATCCATCCATCCACCCATCCATCCATTATCCATCCATCATCCATCCATCATCCATCCATCCATCCATCCATCATCCATCCATCCATCATCCATCCATCCATCCATCCATCATCCATCCATTATCCATCCATCCATCCATCCATCATCCCTCCATCCATCCATTATCCATCCATCATCCATCCATCCATCCATCATCCATCCATCATCCATCCATCCATCCATCCATCCATCCATCATCCATCCATCCATCCATCATCCATCCATCCATCCATCATCCATCCATCCATCCATCCATCATCCATCCATTATCCATCCATCCATCCATCCATCCATCCATCATCCATCCATCCATCCATCCATCATCCATCATCCATCCATCCATCCATCATCCATTTATCCATCCATCCATCATCCATCCATCCATCCGTCCATCATCAATTTATCCATCCATCCATCCATCATCCATCCATCCATCCATCCATCCATCCGTCCATCATCAATTTATCCATCCATCCATCCATTATCCATCCATCCATCCATTATCCATCCATCCATCCATCCATCCATCCATCATCCATCCATCCATCCATCCATCCATCATCCATCCATCCATCCATCATCCATCCATCATCCATCCATCCATCCATCATCCATCCATCATCCATCCATCCATCCATCCATCCATCCATCCATCCGTCCATCCATCATCCATCCATCCATCCATCCATCCATTTATCCATCCATCCATCCATCCACCCATCCATCCATTATCCATCCATCATCCATCCATCATCCATCCATCCATCCATCCATCATCCATCCATCATCCATCCATCCATCCATCCATCATCCATCCATCCATCCATCCATCATCCATCCATCCATCCATCCATCCATCCATCCATCCATCATCCCTCCATCCATCCATCCATCCGTCCATCCATCCATCCATCCATCCATCCATCCATCCATCCATCCATCCATCCATCCATCCATCCATCCATCCATCCATCCATCCATCATCCATCCATCCATCCATCCCTGACCTCTGACCTCTGCTCCTCCACAGCGTGCGTGCTCAGGCCCTGCAGGTGGACTCGGTGCAGCGCTGGATGGAGGACCTGCGCCACATGACGGAGGTGGAGTGCATGTGCGTGCTGCAGGCCAAGCCGCTGGGCGTGGACGAGGACGCGCAGGCGCAGCAGGGCGAGCTGATCGTGACGTCGGGCGGCGGGGCCGGCGGCGGCGACCACGTGGCCCGGAACAACCTGCAGACGCTGCTGCGGCGCGCCCTGGTGGTCAGCACCGAGCTGGGCAAGATGTTCACGCGCCTGGAGAAGCGGCGCTGGCAGCGCGTGCACGGCACCGCCGTCCGCGCCAACTGCCACGTGCGCTCGCTGGTGCACGAGTACAGCGCCGCGCGCAGCATCCCGCCGGAAATGCAGAAGGTGACGAAAGTTAAAGTTTGTGGATCTGAATAAAACTTTAATGGGATCGTAGTTTTCTGCAGAAACAACCTCAGATCGACGTTTTCCATTTGGCCCCGAACTGAAGGGGCCAAATCAATTTATTTAAAAAAACTGATAAAAAGAAGGCTTAGGCTATTTACACCCTGCTACCAATATCAATGTATGCTATTGTAAGTTAAATACCCCATATAATGTCACATGGAATGGCTTCAAACCTACAAGCAGTTCAAATGTGATTGGAACCAGCTCCTCTAGAACCAGGACCTCTGGACACATTAGACCAACGTGGACATGTCTGGTCTTCATGGGTCCTAGTTTCAGGTCCTAGTTCCAGATCCAGAACCAGCAGAACCCCCTCAGACCTGCTGGTGGTCTGGACCTGAGGGGACCATGAAGTCCTCTGTAGACCAGAGTCCTCTAGAGACACGTGTGGGGACATCGGACTGCTGATTGGCTGGAACTGGATCATGTGACAGGATTTTACCCCAAACAGCAGCAGATCTGGATCAAATCTGATCAAATCTGAGGTTTTATGTGCAGAATATTAAGATCGTCTAAATCAGCTGCTTGATTTCTGGATTTAAAGACGGATTCTAACTTTCATACATCAAATAATCAGAAACTAGACTTAATTTTCATTTTTCTTGACTGTTTTAATGTCTTACGTCTGTTTAGTATGAGAAGTCGCTGCTGGAGAAGTGCATGGAGCTGACGAACATCACGGAGAGGTGAGACGCCGCCCAGGACCCCTGGTAAACATCACCCCTGACCCCTGACCCCCGACCCCTGACCTCTGACCTCTGACCCCCAGGTGCCTCCACACCGACGACGAGTTCTTCCTGAAGTCCATGCGGGAGGCGATCCACGAGATCCTGACGGACGTCAGCGACTCCTTCAGCAACATGATCGACATGGCGCTGGCCAACGAGATCCGGGTGGGTCGCCTGCGCCGCCGCTAGCAGGCGTTAGCGCCGCCGCCAGCAGGCATTAGCACCACCGCTAGCAGGCGTTAGCGCCGCCGCTAGCAGGCGTTAGCACCACCGCTAGCAGGTGTTAGCGCCGCCGCTAGCAGGCATTAGCACCGCCGCTAGCAGGCGTTAGCGCCACCGCTAGCAGGCGTTAGCGCCGCCGCCAGCAGGCATTAGCACCACCGCTAGCAGGCATTAGCACCACTGCTAGCAGGCGTTAGCACCACCACAGCGGTTTCATGTTTACGTGCCTGTCTCTCATCCTGTCCGTCAGTCTGTAATAAATAAAAGCGTAAAACGAGGGACGCGCAGCTGGCGCTTTCATGTTTACGTTCCTAGCGGGACGTACGAGCTGCTAACGAGACGTTTCCTCCCTCCAGATCCTGATTAAGCAGATCGACTCCTCCGACAGCGTCCACACCATCGGCAGTGCCATCAACAACCTGCTGTCCCTCACGCAGGACGGCCCTCAGCTCTGCAGCATCATCGCCAAGGTAACGCCCCCCCCGTCCCCCCGTCCCCCCCGTCCCCTCCGGTCCTCGGTTCTAGTCCCGCCGGACCTTTCGCCTGCGGGAGGCACAGTTAATCACGACATTACTGGGACCTGGGGTCCGTTTCACAAAGCAGGTTTAGTGAAAACTCGGAGTCTGTTAACCCTGAAATGAGGGAAACTCTGAGTTTTCCGTTTCACAAAGGGAGGTAACTCAAACCAGAGAAAGAGAGGTAACTCTAGCCTGTTTCACAAAGAGAGGTAACTTAAGCTCTGGGTCAGTTACCGTAGAAACAGACGCTCTGAACCTAACCTGGTCGGGACCAGGTTTATCTCAATGAACCTGGAGTTTCTCTGCGTCTCCGCCTCTTTCAGAGACACACGCACATTTGATTTCCTCATTCATTCAGTCAGCAGGCGAGTTTTGGCAAAGTTCTGCCGTCTGTCATTAAAAACAGCGTCAGTATATATATTAGAAGTCCATTGTCACGAACATGGCATGTCCTTTTGATGAAGACACAATTGATGAAGGTGCAGCATTAATACGCAGAGAAATAAATATTCGTCGGGAGATGGTTATCAGACCGCGTAATACATGTACATTACATAGTCTCATTACAGGCAGTGCTGCAGTGTTACTCTTTTTTCGAAAAACATGTTCAAATTCGCGTATGCGCGCATTAAAATCTCTAATTCCATTCGGGTGAAAAAAGCAGACCTCCCAGGTCTCTTCCAGTGTGTCCTAGCGAGGACAAACGTCCAAACCCCAGCACCTCGCTGCAGGAGTCCCTCAAGGCTCGTCACTGGGACTCCTTCGTTTGGTTGTCCACACCTCAGCCGTGGACACAGTTTCTTCTTTTCTCATCACTTTCTTATAGTATCTGTCTCAACCTGTCTCTCAGTCTGTCTCATAAGAGTTTTCGGGTTAAAAGCGTCTGTAAAACGTGGACGTCCAGCCGTCCCTCCACGTCCAGCCGTCCCTCCACGTGACACGTCCAGCCGTCCCTCCTGCCTAAAAGCCTTTCAGGGACAGATAAGACGAGCAGACAGCGAGTCTCAGCCATTAGCGGGATCGTCCCGATAAGACTCTTCCTGGTGGCCGATGCAGCAGACGGGAAGATCAATACTGTCAGCTCCCGTTAGCACGGACATTGATCGCTCAGGTGTCTCTACCTTTCAGACCGGGATCATTTACCTCACCGAGCAGAACCGTCGTCCAAACCAGATCCTGGTTCTTTTTAGGGCTGCAGCTATCCAATACTTTGGTGATCGATTATTCTATGACATATTCCATCGATTAATCGGATAAAACTTACTTTTGCTTTATTAAAGCCCAATTATAAACATACAATAGAAAACAAGACAGATTACTTGATTAAAAACAACATATCTGTTTCTTTTATGAGAATAATTGACATTTATTTACATATTAGGCAAACTAGAAAACTGTTTGTTAAATTTTCCCATAATAATAAATACAATTATTTTAAACTTAACATTTCCTGAAACATTTAAAAAAAAAATTAAAAAAATTCTAACTATCACAAATAAAAACAATTCGTAAACACTGCTTTAAAATTCACATTCAGAACCAACACGTTTCAACAGAGATGCTTGGCTGTGGACCGGGACTTGGAACATTAAAAAGAATCCATGCGAAACGTGAAGTTTAAATTATTTTTTTTATTTAAACGAGGAAATTCCTCCATAATTTTTGTTAATCGAGTTACTCGGGGAATCATTGCAGCCCTAGTTCTTTAATATTTCATGGTTCTGATGCAGATCTGCTGCTGAGTTTGGGGTCATTTCCTGTCACATGACCCGGTTTCAGACAGATGTCCTCACATGTGTCTCTCGAGGACTCTGGTCTCAAGAGGATCTTTCAGGATATTTCAAGCCATTGGCTTGACTGAGTTTGAGTTTGGGGGCCTCACTAATAGGTCAATTGCCTCTGAGAGACCACTGCTGATGTCTTTCCCTCTTGGCATTGTGTTAACACACACCTGAATCTTCCAGTCCATCAAACGCCAATATCAGTCCATCAAACGCCAATATTAGTCCATCAAACACCAATATTAGTCCATCAAACGACAATATCAGTCCATCAAACGCCAATATTAGTCCATCAAACGCCAATATCAGTCCATCAAACGCCAATATCAGTCAATCAAACGCCAATATCAGTCCATCAAACACCAATATTAGTCCATCAAACGCCAATATTAGTGCATCAAACGCCAATATCAGTCCATCAAACGTTAATATTAGTCCATCAAACACCAATATCAGTCCATCAAACGTCAATATTAGTCCATCAAACACCAATATCAGTCCATCAAACATCAATATTAGTCCATCAAACGCCAATATTAGTGCATCAAACGCCAATATCAGTCCATCAAACACCAATATTAGTCCATCAAACACCAATATTAGTCCATCAAACGCCAATATCAGTCAATCAAACGCCAATATTAGTGCATCAAACGCCAATATCATTCCATCAAACACCAATATTAGTCCATCAAACGCCAATATTAGTGCATCAAACGCCAATATCAGTCCATCAAACGCCAATATCAGTCCATCAAATGTCAATATTAGTCCATCAAACACCAATATCAGTCCATCAAACGTCAATATTAGTCCATCAAACACCAATATCAGTCCATCAAACGTCAATATTAGTCCATCAAACGCCAATATTAGTGCATCAAACGCCAATATCAGTCCATCAAACACCAATATCAGTCCATCAAACGTCAATATTAGTCCATCAAACACCAATATCAGTCCATCAAACGTCAATATTAGTCCATCAAACGCCAATATTAGTGCATCAAACGCCAATATCATTCCATCAAACACCAATATCAGTCCATCAAACGCCAATATTAGTCCATCAAACACCAATATTAGTCCATCAAACGCCAATATCAGTCAATCAAACGCCAATATTAGTGCATCAAACGCCAATATCATTCCATCAAACACCAATATTAGTCCATCAAACGCCAATATTAGTGCATCAAACGCCAATATCAGTCCATCAAACGCCAATATCAGTCCATCAAATGTCAATATTAGTCCATCAAACACCAATATCAGTCCATCAAACGTCAATATTAGTCCATCAAACACCAATATCAGTCCATCAAACGTCAATATTAGTCCATCAAACGCCAATATTAGTGCATCAAACGCCAATATCAGTCCATCAAACACCAATATCAGTCCATCAAACGTCAATATTAGTCCATCAAACACCAATATCAGTCCATCAAACGTCAATATTAGTCCATCAAACGCCAATATTAGTGCATCAAACGCCAATATCAGTCCATCAAACACCAATATTAGTCCATCAAACGCCAATATTAGTGCATCAAACACCAATATCAGTCCATCAAACGCCAATATCAGTCCATCAAACGCCAATATCAGTCCATCAAACGCCAATATTAGTGCATCAAACGCCAATATCAGTCAATCAAACGCCAATATCAGTCCATCAAACACCAATATCAGTCCATCAAACGCCAATATCAGTCCATCAAACACCAATATTAGTCCATCAAACACCAATATTAGTCCATCAAACGTCAATATTAGTCCATCAAACGCCAATATCAGTCCATCAAACATTGATGATCAGTCCATCAAACACCAATATTAGTCCATCAAACGTCAATATTAGGGTGCGTCCCAATACTCCCCCTCGCCCTCCTTTTCTTCCCTAACCCTAACTTTTGCGCGTTCCCGTGAAGGTAGTGGTGTCCCAATTCCTCTTTTCACCTAGGGGGAGGGGGCATAACGAGGGCTAGGGGCTGAGAATAGCCCCTTCAAATCGAGGGATTTCAGATGCTGACTTGGCGAGCGAGGGGGTATGAAAAAAAGAGGCTCTGCGTCGATTTGACTCGCCGACCGAAGGCAAACAGGCAGACTGGTCTCAGAGAAATAGAGAGAAATAATCCTGTGACTCGTCAGATTTGTTTTGGATGTTTCTGATATAATAGTCTTCAGAAACCACAAAGTAATCCAGCTGTTATCTGGGTAATTTACACACTTTCAGATAAAGTTGCGGAAGATCACGCCAGAATAAAGGGATTTATGGTTCCGCGTTACACCAACGCAGATCCTACGGCGGAGGTTACGCAACCTCCGCCGTAGGCTCTGCGTCGATTTAACGCGGACCCAAGCTCCGGACCCGGCAGACAGAAATCTCTAAATTTCGGAGCAAATTTCTTAACAGGCGTAGCTACAACTGTTAGATTTCATCTATTAAACCAACATCTTCCTAAATGATTTATTTCAGCCGGCGTGATTCTCAACAGAGCTGCGTCCCGGGAGAGAGTGTCTCTCCCGGGGCTGACGGAGCAGCCTGACCCGGCGGAGACGTCTGTTCTCGGGCTGTGAGCTGAGGCTGCTCCCCGGGGGCGGCGGCTCTTCTCATCTCCGAAAACATCGGGTCAAATTTCTTAACAGGCGTTATTTGGATAAACTGAGCCCCGGTTGGGGATCTTAAGGTTACCATTATACCTGAAAAAATATTAAAACTTAATAAAGTGCCATATTAACAGCGCTACAGCTGAAATTAAAACAGCTTTTGGCTCTCAGCTTCCTGATCAGGTTAGGGATGAAAACGAGGGGTAGGGGGAGAAATGGGACAGGCACCTGGGCCAAGTGCCCTAGATCTCAAGTGCCCTAAAATCTCCCCCTTCTTTTTTAGGGCTTAGGGAAGAAAAGAAGTGCGAGTGGAGAAAAGAAGGGCGAGTGAAGGAGAATTGGGATTGGGCCTTAGTCCATCAAACGTCAATATTAGTCCATCAAACATTGATGATCAGTCCATCAAACACCAATATTAGTCCATCAAACACCAATATTAGTCCATCAAACAACAATATTAGTCCATCAAACGCCAATATTAGTCCATCAAACGCCAATATTAGTCCATCAAACGCCAATATTAGTCCATCAAACGTCAATATTAGTGCATCAAACGCCAATATCAGTCCATCAACCACCAATATCAGTCCATCAAACGCCAATATTAGTCAATCAAACGCCAATATTAGTCCATCAAACACCAATATTAGTCCATCAAACACCAATATTAGTCCATCAAATGCCAATATTAGTCCATCAAACGCCAATATTAGTCCATCAAACATTGATGATCAGTCCATCAAACACCAATATTAGTCTATCAAACGTCAATATTAGTCCATCAAACGCCAATATCAGTCCATCAAACGCCAATATTAGTCCATCAAACGCCAATATTAGTCCATCAAACGTCAATATTAGTGCATCAAACGCCAATATTAGTCCATCAAACGCCAATATTAGTCCATCAAACGCCAATATTAGTCCATCAAACGCCAATATTAGTCCATCAAACGTCAATATTAGTCCATCAACCACCAATATCAGTCCATCAACCACCAATATCAGTCCATCAAACGCCAATATCAGTCCATCAACCACCAATATCAGTCCATCAAACGCCAATATTAGTCAATCAAAAGCCAATATTAGTCCATCAAACATTGATGATCAGTCCATCAATTGATTATCAGTCCATCAAATGCCAATATTAGTCCATCAAACATCAATAATCAGTCGATCAAACATTGATAATCAGCTGAAACCTCCTCAATCCCACAAAAGCAGCTACATGGATTCAGGATTGCTCACATTATTTATTTGTTCTTTTTTGGCTTCATTTTTTTTTTGACATTACTAAAACCCACAATGATCAGATGATTTATTATGTTTTACATGAAATAAAACATAATAAATCAAAAGAGGCGGTACCAGTTATGCAGAAGAATAACCTCAGTGATTTTAGCACTGAATGAATCTCCTCCAGAAACAATGACAGCTCCCACGTTTGTCTCCCTGTCTCTCATCTGTCTCTGGATAAAAGCTCCTTGGTGTCATATTTGGATCTTATTTCCAACGTTCATCCCTGTTTTTAGGCGTGGTGGGTTTAAACTACTGATGTAAAGTACAGCAGAGCCGAGCGAACGCTTCGGGAGACTCAACGTGATCACACGCCCCGTAGGCTGGATCTGCTCCACGGCCTCCGTTTGAGCAACGAGCAGGAAATCAGGGGAAGCAATTGGTTAACGAGGGAGAGGAAGGAGCCACCGCCGCCGAGCCTAACCACCTCTGAAAGGCAGGGAAACGCCATGAGGGGGAAGTAAATAGAGAGATGAGCGGTGGATTTATCATCCCGTAATTGGCCTCAACGCGGTTTAGCTGCTGGAGATTCACATGAGACGATGTTACGTCCCTGAAACAGACATCTGCAGGGAGGAAGTGACAATATTCTCAAGCTGAAAACATACAAACTCTTATCTTTTATTGGCTAAACTGGAGGGAAATGCAGAAGTTTAATGCAGAAGTGGCAGTTCCTCTACCGACCACTAGGGTCCCACATAATTTATTATGACTAAATATATTTAGTCATAACAAAAATTATGACTGGATATCGTCGTTAACGAACCTTCATCAACTGAGGAAAACGAGACGAGACGCAACTAAATTGCTGGTCATGTGACGATAACGATAATTGAATATATAATTGCAATATCGTCGACGAATAAAAAACAGACTAAAATGTAGATCACGAAATAAAAACTTATCAATATGACTCTGTCCTTCACAGGATAAGTAAAACTGATCACTGCAAAAACTCAAAATCTTAACAAGAATATTTGTCTTATTTCTAGTTAGAATGTCTTATTTTAGTAAAAAAAATCTCATTACACTTAAAACAAGACTCATCACTGGAAAAAACAACAATTTTCACCTGTTTCAAGTAGATTTTCACTTAAAATAAGTAAGAAAATCTGCCAGTGGAACAAAGTTTTTTTGCTTGTAATGAGAAGATAAATCTTGTCCCACTGGCAGATTTTTCTTTCATTTCATTTCATTTATTCTTTATTTCATTCGAAAAAATAAAACAATTAAATAAAAATACAAATGTTCTTAAATTGTGAATGAAAAGGGAGCAGAAAGAAGAAGAATCGTATCTGATCTGCCCCTTTTTCCAAGAAATAACTTCACAAATAACATAAATTAAAAATTAAAAAAAAAAAAAAAAAAAAAAAAAAAAACTTAGTGAATAAAAAACTAAAATAAAATAAAATGACCGCCGTCTATGGGTATGTCAATCAAACTTAACTAACATATTTCATTATATTTACTTAACATACAGGCTTTAATTGTTCTTTTGAATGTAATGTTTGTAATGTAATGTAATGTTTCTACTTATTTCTAGTGAAAATTTACTTGAAACAGATGAAAATGGTAACGTGGAAGTTATTTTTCTGGTGATGACTCTAAATGTTGAAATAGCAGTAAAACCACATGCATTGATGAAATAACATAAGGGATGGAAAGGGGGGATGATTTTGAGCGTTTTTATTTCAGGGGGGGATGCCATCCCCCCTCATCCCCCCTCAACTCCAGTACTGAGTAAAAGCATCCTAGGCTGCAGAAATCCGCGTCAGACTGATGGAGTTTCTGTCAGACGGAGCAGCTCCAGGGGGGGCTCCGGGGGGGCTGCCGGGGTCTCCGGGGCCCTGCTGGAGAGGTCCTGTGTAGGCGGGAACCGCAGGCCGGTCAGCCTGGAGGGCGGATGATTAGCCACTCCAGCCCTCGGCGGAACATGAGCTGCTCAGAATAATGGTCTGATTAGGATAATGGAGACAGTTACAGGCTGCGTCTTGCTGCAGGTAATTCCAGCCATCCAAGTGTTTCTGGGTGCTGTTGCTCGCGGCGACGGCGTCTGATGCGGCAGCTATTTCTGCTTGTTTACACGCAGCGTAATTCAGCAGAAAATGCTGGGCTATTACGGCTCGCGGGTTGTTTCCCCTCAGCTCCCCATTCATGGCTGATGTGTTTATATTTACCTGACATCACAGGTAGTGTTGTTTTCATCAGCCTGTTTCAGTTTTAGTTTCAGTCTAGTCTCTGGGTCAAACTATCATTTTCATTAGTTTTAGTCACGTTCATTCTCCTTTTAGTCGTGTCAAGTTTCAGTCGACTAAAAGTCTGAGCATTTTAGTCAGAATTGTCCGTTTTAGTCTAGTTTTAGTCAAAGATTGTATTTAGCTAAACCCATTTTACAATTCAAACAGGGTTATCTTATTATTATGTTATTGTTACCTTATAGACTCAAGAATACATTCATTCCAGATACAGAAGACTCTAATTTGAGTTTACAACATGTTTATTTTTCCACATTTCTCCCCGTCTTTTTCTTTTTCCACAACACTTAGGGTTTTCTTTTCCACGTCTATGTAGGAAAGTGGATCCAAAGATCTAAAGACTAAACTGGTTAAAAGACTAAACCAGAGGAAACAACTTAAAAAGTGAATATTAAGGATCTTTGGTAGAACATTTCGTCTGGTTTTTGGTCAACGAAAATTGAGACACATTTTAGCAGTTTTTATTTTGTAATCTACATTTTAGTCTGGTTTTTATTCCTCTACGATATTGCATTATATATTTAATTATCGTTATCGTCACATGACCAGCATGTTCGTTGCGTCTCGTCTGGTTTTCCTCAGGTGATAAAGGTTCATTGACGACGATATGTAGTCATAGTTTTGCTTGACGACAGCAGCTTTAATCCCAGGTAGCGGCGGTGATTTGAAAGGCTAGAGGTTGTTTCCCCTCAGCTCTCCATTCATGGCTGATGTGTATTGTGTTTATATTTAACCTGACATCATGGTAGCGGCGGTGATTTGAAAGGCTTGGGAGGTTGGCAGGCTCTCAGAGCGAAGCCGGCCAAGTCCGCCGGTCATTTCAGGTCCCGTGGACTCGTTAGGGCCAGCGAGTGGTTGACGCTAAGAGCTAAGAGCTAAGAGCTAAGAGGTAACGTCCTCAGAGACGGGAGCAGACGCCGGCGGGAGACGGAGCATCACCTGCAGTCACGACTTCCATGGTCAAAATATCAGGAAAATAACGTGATTGTTGTGAGTCTCAGTCGGTAAATACGACCTCAGACGGACCAGCATGCAACTGCTCACCATCTCATCAATACAGATACATCATGTGGCCAATCCTAAGTACCCACAATGCAGTAGCTCGGAGATCCGCCTGAAGCAGCAATAATGTGAAGCAGGCCAGCTGACAGTCTTGCCGGGGCCCCGGACAAAATAATCTAAGATGGGCCCCCCTGCACCCGGATCTCTCCTTCTCCTCTTCCTCTCCTCTCCCTCTGCTCTTCAGGTTTTTATACAAGCTAATGGACGTTAACATTAGAGCTAGCCAGTTAGGTTAAGTTACAAGGTTGGTAAACGTTGGCTGCTGTTTCTTACCTTGCTCTACGCTGACTTTATTAATTCCAGCTTCACCTTCACCACCTTTTTAAAATATTTGTGTAGAGAATCTCTGAGGCCTCTATTTTCTTCTTCTCTTCTTCTCTTTTCTCTTCTTTTCTGAGCACCGGACTTGTGCTGACCGGACATTTTGACCATTCAATTTGAATTAAATGATAACATCAAATTTTGAGCTTTTATGTAACTCAAATACTACATATTTTTCCACAAATAGCCATATTTTGAAACATTTTGAAAAATGATTCAATAATTTAATGAGAATAAAAAATAAAAAATAAATAATGAGGGCCCAGTTCTTGCTCAGAAGCAACTTGGGGACCACTGCTTTTGGGGATTTTTGTTTTATTTTGCACCTTGATTTTAAATAAAAGTATGGGCCTATATAGGCTATTTATTAGCATCAGTGTATATTTTTATTTGCACCTTTTGCTATAAAAAAAAAAAAAACAGTCAATGAAAAATGAACAATAGGAAGCCAAGAGGGCTTATAATATTACAAAGTTCACTCTCACTCATTTGACATCATTTGGATGGGTAAATTGTTCACAAAAATGAATAGTAAATGGAAAATAAATTGAGTCTAAATAAATATATATTTTTTAAATTATTGTTTTCCATTTACAATTTCATGGACCACCTGCAATACTGCTACGGACCACCAGAGGGCCGCGGACCACCGGTTGACAAACCCGGTTCTACGTGTATGTGGGTGTGTGTGTGTTTATGTGTGATGTGTATGAGTATGATGCTTTTCTAAAATGATGGTTATTTTAGGAAAGAGAGAGCAGCCGAAAAAATAAATAAATACATAAAAATACATAAATAGGATAAATAAAATAAATAAATAATGAATAAATAAATAAGAAAAAATTATAAATAAATGTAAAAAAAAGGGTTTAAAAGGGGGGGAGTCAGAAATGAGAGAGAAAGGGATGAGGGGGGAGAGAAGAGAAGAAGAGAAGAGAGAACAAGCAAAAAGTGACCATGAACTTTGGGGGGGACCCGGGTCCAGATTTTGTGTAAAATCTCAGTATGTTGAAACTGAAATAAGGGAAACAAAATTTTTTCAGCGTTAGATAACTTAAACTAGAAAAAGAAAGTCTAAAAACAGCTCTAATTGCCATATCTCATCACAGTATTGGAGCTCCGTTGATGACAGTATTTTATATTTGTGTTGAACATGTCAGTCATGTCAGTGTCTGTCGACTCTGAGTTGGTATTTTAATTCAGAGTTTGTTGAAGCTCCTTTTCTGACCTCGGACACATGTGAAGTGAGCAGTCAAAGTGATTTGTGTGACTTAAATGTCCTAAAAGCTTATAAACCCCTAAATTAATCTTCTTTTTCCCTCATTCTCTCAAATATACTCAATAAATTGTTTTCTACTTAAGATTTGTTGCACATTATATTGTGAGCCACTTTAATGAGTGAATGTCCCGTTGTGGGATCAATAAAGTCTGATCGTATCTTATGTTTTATCTTAAAAAAACAAAAAAAATGATGGGAATAATCACGGCAACAACATTTATTTATGCCGCTGGCGCAGGTTCGAGTCCCGGACGATTTTCCTGTCGAGTTACTTTTAATAAAGACCCTGAAAGCTGCAAAAGCTTTAGAAAAGCAGCCAGTACCTCTGGGACTCCAGTCCTGCACGAGTCCCAGATTAGTGCACGTTTACATCCCCGTAAAACACAGGTGGGCTTCATCCGAACTGAAGCCCACCAATGGAAGGTGGAGCAGACAGAATCTGCAAGACGTCCCAAAAGGAGACAAATGACAACCGGGAGGTAGAACAGCAGAAGAACCGGTCCGTCTGCGACGGTTCCTGGATGCAAACGGAGACCTCAGCTCATCCGGGTCCCCAATCAGGGAGAGCTGGGATGGGATTGGACTCCTCAGAGAGCAGAACTTCTCTAAAATGGTTCCAAGACCTGGAGTCTCGGTGTTCACCGGTGGTCTCTGACAGTGGCGTTCAATTCAGTCAAAGCTAAGGTATGGCAAGGTTACGAGTCACAGAACTGAACTAGAGTATCAATCAACACGTCCAGCAAATACTCATCACAGAAGTTTATGTAGCTTATCTGTGTGGTCAAGAAAATTGGAACTTTTTCAAATGCAGTCTCGCTCACTGCAAAAACTCAAAATCTTACCAGGAATATTTGTCTTATTTCTGGTTAAAATGTCTCATTTTTAAGTCATTTTTAGTCTCATTACACTTAAAACAAGAGTCATCGCCAGAAAATTAACTTATTTGACCATTTTCACCTGTTTCAAGTAAATTTTCAATTGAAATAAGTAGAAAAATCTGCCAGTGGGACAAGATTTATCTTCTCATTACAAGCAAAAAAGATTTCTTCTTATTTTAAGTGAAAATCTACTTGAAACAGGTGAAAATTGTTGTTTTTTTGAGTTTTTGAGTCTTGTCTTAAATGTAATGAGATTTTCTTGACTAAAAATTAGACATTTTAACTAGAAATAAGACAAATATTCTTGTTAAGATTTTGAGTTTTTGCAGTGTGTAATAACTAGTGAAATCCATCATGTTGTTCTGATTTGCATTTGTAGTTATTTTATGTATTAAATTACATTTACATTTACATTTTCCCTTGAAGCCAAGGTGTGGCGGCTGCCATACCTTGGCATACCCAATTGACGCCCCTGGTCTCTGATCCAACACCCGAGCATGCTGCTCTTCCTGGAACTGCTGGTGGTCCTGGTACTCCTGAGCAGTTGCTATGGCAACTAAAAGTTGTTTACATGGGGAAGCAGGAGATGGATCTCTCCGAGAACCGGCTAATAACCCGAGGAACAGCCACTCGAGGATGATGAGCGGCGTTGAGCATCGTTCCCTCCTCCGGCGTCATGTGGAGTGGAACTCCGGGAGGTGGGGGGACGAGATCGTAGCCGACATGCTCTCTACGTGAGTTTGGATGAGACGGATGGATTTCAGTGTTCGCGACGGATGATTTAACCTGGTCATGTGACTGTGGAGCGTCTCTGCACCCCAGATGTTGATGTCGAGCCTCACCATCACTACGACACTCTAAAGAAGGCGTGATGATCTCTGGGATTTTCAACCGAACTGCCAATCCAACAGTTAATTTCAAAATTACCTTAATTTTTTTACTTTCTTCCTAAGTAAATTGGGGTGCCACTCAGTCATTTCCCCATTGAGGATTAATAAAGTTATTCAGTTAATTCAATTAAAGTTTTAAACCCCCAAAATGTTTAGAAAGCATGTTTCAAGTCATTTGTTGAACTGAATCAAGAATCCTTCCAGTTTCTCCACCCGCTCACTCCTATGCAGCGGTAGACTCAAACCTCTGCACTCATTACATCCACTAATGACGCTTAAACTTTAGAGGAGTACCCAGGCGCGTCATTTCCACCGGGGACGGTGGGGACGCGTCCCCACCACTTTGTCTGACGAGCAGATTTGTCCCCACCACCAAAAAAAAAAAAAAAATTAAGTAAGACGCGATTTGTCCCGTATTTCATTAACACCCCATACACACGTCTGTCACACACACATCAACACTAAATTTACCAATAATGAACAAAATAAAACACAGGCCAGCAAAATCTTTGTGGCGAGACAACAGGACCTGCTGCGTCTGTGCCCAGATCTGTGTATGTGTGTGCCAGACAGCGGGGAGGACTCGAGCTTCACCTCCAGGTAGGGCTTGGGAATTGGGAATTAAAAGTTGCGTTCCGCAGGCCCGGTTCTACGAGGGTGCATAAGCATTGCACCCTCAGTTTATGTGTCTGCGTGCTCAGTTGAAAAGACGCGCGCGTCAAGCCTCATTTATGGTTCCGCGTTAAATCGACGGCGTAGGTTACGCAGCGTCGCGTACCTACGTTCGCATCCCTGAGTATCCTACGCCGCGTGCTTTGCGTTGGTGCAACGCGGAACCATAAATCAGCCAGTGTCTGTCACTCATCTGCTTCCAGCGCGCAGTTTCCTGCAGCAGCAAGACGCTGCTCTCTGCTGCACCGTTAACACAAAGTAACCGTGGATATTCTGCTGCTCCGTTAACACAAAGTAACCGTGGATATTCAGAAGTGGTTCAGCACAACGACACAAACAAGTTTACAGGACTGTCTCAGAAAATTAGAAAATTGTGATAAAGTCCTTTATTTTTCTGGAGTCTAAAAATGTCATACATTCTGGATTCATTACAAATCAACTGAAATATTGCAAGCCTTTTATTGTTTTAATATTGCTGATTATGGTTTACAGTTTAAGATTAAGATTCCCAGAATATTCAATTTTTTTGAGATACGATATTTGAGTTTTCTTAAACTGTAAGCCATGATCAGCAATATTAAAATAATAATAATAATAATAAGCAATGCCTATTATTTATCATGAAACCTCAATTCGGAAGTAATGGGCGTAGCTCGTACCCAGCACTTTTCAAACCTTACTCAGGTTTATGGTAAATGTCCCCAGCACTTCTGAAATCAAACTGACGCCCATGGGAGTACCACAAGGCTCCGTATGAGGATCTCTGCATCTTTAATTCTACATGATGTCATAATATCATCTCAATGTCACCTGGTGTTAATTCACACAAATGTCAGTCTATATGCAGATGACACTGATTTATGATCCCAATCAGTATTCCAGGTGTTTTTAGGAAGACATGGTCACTGTGTGCTCCTGATAGAAGAGGGAAAGGACTGTTATCACCCACCAATTCAGGATCCAGACTCTGTGATGGTCTGAGGTTGTGTGTTAATAAGTTAAACCCCAGATTGGACGTAAGCAGTACTGGAGTTGAGGGGGGATGAGGGGGGATGAGGGGGGATGGCATCCGCCCCTGAAATAAAAAAACAGTAAAAATCATCCCCTTGTAAAACTGCCATCCCCCCCTTTCTATCCCTTATTATGTCATTTCATCAATGAATGTGGTTTTACTGCTATTTCAACATTTAGAGTCATCACCAGAAAAATAACTTATTTGACAATTTTCACCTGTTTCAAGAAAATGTCCACTTGAAATAAGTAGAAAAATCTGCCACTGGGACAAGATTTATCTTTTCATTACAAGCAAAAAAATATTTTTCCACATACAGATTTTTCTACTTATTTTAAGTGAAAATCTACTTGAAAAAGGTGAAAATTGTTGTTTTTTCCAGTGATGAGTCTTGTTTTAAGTGTAATGACATTTTTTTTACTAAAATTAGACATTTTAACTAGAAATGGGACAAATATTCTTGTTAAGATTTTGAGTTTTTGCAGGTATCCATTTTACTTATCCTGTGAAGGACAGAGTCATATTGATAAGTTCAGAAAACTGTTTTTTATTGTTGTGTTTTGATGTATTTGATGTAAGCCCAGTGGATATTTAAAGCTTACAGAAGGCTGCATTTAACTGCTGCTATGTCATTCCTGCAGTGTTTCTGCAGGTGTTTTGGTCACTGCTATTATTTGTAATATATTATATTATTTGTAATCAGCACAAATTATCTGTCCCCATATGATAAAATCCACCATCCCCCCTGATTTTTTTTTACAACTCGAGTACTGGACGTAAGGAGTGTGTTGGAGTATTGTGAACCCCCCAAAAACACCTTAAAGCATATTTGAATGCAACGTGGAACAAAATATCACATGAGACGTGGATTCATGCGGCTCTGAAGGACGTCTCGCGGCTCAAATGTAAACCAAGGTTTCCCTCTTCCACAGGAGGGAGCAGTGGTGGCCCTGTTCAAGATCTGCCGGCAGGACCGCTTCAGAGACCTGTACGCTCACGCCCTGAGAACCGTGGCCTCCATCTGCTGTGTGGAGGAGGGCATCAACCAGCTGGACAAGGTGAGTCTGGTCCACCAAACCCCCATGTAGGCCTAGCCGAGACGACACATACAGACCCAGAGGTGTGTAATAACCAGTTACATTTACTCTGTTACATTTACTTGAGTGAATTTTGGGAAATGTTGTACTTTTAGGAGTAGTTTTGAATCACTATACTTTTTACTTTTACTTGAGTAGATTTGTGAAGAAGAAACTGTTACTCTTACTCCGCTACATTAGGCTACGTTGAGCTGTTACTTTTCTTTTATCCCTTTTATCCGCGTACGCGTCAATCTCATGAAATCCCTGAGTGATTCTTTGGGAAAAATGTTTGTTTTTGCATGTTTTGTCACATTTACACAGACTCAAACACACACAGAGTTTCTATGAGTTCATGGGCTTGTTCTAGTTCTGCCTGGTTAAAAAAGAAAAGTACAAAGGCTTGAAATTTTGTGCTACTTGTGCTTAATTTATTTTTTTATTCTGTTATTTTATTTATTTTATTATTTATTAAAATACTTGAATTTACAGCTATTTTTTATTTTTTATTCATTTTAATTTATTTTATTATTTTATTGATTTAATTTGCCTGAAGATGATTATTTTGTACTTTTGTCTGTTTGAATGGTTGTGTTAAAAAAAAAAATCAGAGTTACTCAGTTACTCAGTACTTGAGTAGTTTTACTTTTTTACTTTAACTCAAGTAATTATTTTTACTCCTACTTGAGTCATATTATTCTGAAGTAACAGTATTTTTACTTGAGTACAATTTTTGGCTACTCTACCCAGCTCTGTACAGACCTGCACAAACCCTGAAGGGACGTTTATCGTCTGTTTATGGCTGAATGAAAATACGAGATTGGTATCTATAGTAAAACCCTGAATCAGGCTTGTTTACCTCGTTACGTAGAAATGGGCTCTAACTCAGAGAAGTAAACTGAATAAAATAAGATCATTTCCAGTAAACAGTTCATTTCTCCTCTGCTGGTTCCCTTTGTTATGTCTGGAAGGCTACTGTTTATTTACACAAGTGAACTGGTCCAAAAGTATCATTTGCAGAAGGAGGAGGAGGAAGAAAGGGAAGAACAGTAGTAAGAGGAGGAGAAGCAAGAGGACTAGAAAGAGGAGGAAGAGGAGAATGATGAACAGGATGTAGATCAGGAGGAGAAGGAGGAAGAGGAGAATCAGGACAAGGAAGAAAATGAGGATCAGGAGGAGGAAGATGATCAGAGAAATAGGAGGATCAGGAGGAAAAGGAAGGAAAGGAAGAGGAGGAGGAGGATGAAGAGAAGGGGGCTTGTCCAAGTAAATGAGGACCAACGTGTCCCCAACCGTGTTCCCCAACCGTGTTCCCCAACCGTGATTCCCAACCGTGTTCCCCAACCGTGATTCCCAACCGTGTTCCCCAACCGTGTTCCCCAACCGTGTTCCCCAACCGTGATTCCCAACCGTGTTCCCCAACCGTGTTCCCCAACCGTGTTCCCCAACCGTGATTCCCAACCGTGTTCCCCAACCGGGTTCCCCAACCGTGTTCCCCAACCGTGATTCCCAACCGTGTTCCCCAACCGTGTTCCCCAACCGTGTTCCCCAACCGTGATTCCCAACCGTGTTCCCCAACCGTGTTCCCCAACCGTGTTCCCCAACCTTGATTCCCAACCGTGTTCCCCAACCGTGTTCCCTGACCGGGTTCCCCAACCGTGTTCCCCAACCGTGATTCCCAACCGTGTTCCCCAACCGTGTTCCCCAACCGTGTTCCCCAACCGTGATTCCCAACCGTGTTCCCCAACCGTGTTCCCCAACCGTGTTCCCTGACCGGGTTCCCCAACCGTGTTCCCCAACCGTGATTCCCAACCGTGTTTCCCGACCGTGTTCCCCAACCGTGTTCCCTGACCGGGTTCCCCAACCGTGTTCCCCAACCGTGATTTCCAACCGTGTTCCCCGACCGTGTTCCCCAACCGTGATTCCCAACCGTGTTCCCTGACCGGGTTCCCCAACCGTGTTCCCCAACCGTGATTCCCAACCGTGTTCCCCAACCGTGTTCCCCAACCATGTTCCCCAACCGTGATTCCCAACCGTGTTCCCCAACCGTGTTCCCCAACCGTGTTCCCTGACCGGGTTCCCCAACCGTGTTCCCCAACCGTGATTCCCAACCGTGTTTCCCGACCGTGTTCCCCAACCGTGGTTGGTTGGTTGGTTGGTTTGTTAGTATGTTGGTTGGTTGGTTGGTTGGTTGGTTGGTTAGTATGTTGGTTTGTTGGTTGGTTGGTTGGTTGGTTCGTTCACTTGTACTTTTATTTTGTGGAGTCCCCTGTTTATTGGTCATTGGGCAGGAACAGAACATTTAATTATGACAAATAAAAGAGATTCTAATGAAGCTGTAATGGTTCTAGATGTTTCCCGGAAGTTTCTGCCCATCAGGATTTTAAGTCTTGTTGTTTATTTTAGAAAGCAGCTTTTATTTTGAAGGTTCATACTGTTTAGTGTTTGTGTGTCTTGGGTTTACCGGTGTCATTACTGTAGACGGATGGAGTTAGGGATGAGGAAGAGGTGGTGGATGAAGGGGGGAGGATGCTTCCACGTCAACGGGACGCTGCTGCTGACGTCCACAGAGACAAAAATAGGGCTGCGGCCGTGATTCCCAACCGTGTTTCCCGACCGTGTTCCCCAACCGTGTTCCCTGACCGGGTTCCCCAACCGTGTTCCCCAACCGTGATTTCCAACCGTGTTCCCCGACCGTGTTCCCCAACCGTGATTCCCAACCGTGTTCCCCAACCGTGTTCCCCAACCGTGATTCCCAACCGTGTTCCCCAACCGTGTTCCCCAACCGTGTTCCCCAACCGCGTTCCCCAACCGTGATTCCCAACCGTGTTCCCCAACTGTGATTCCCAACCGTGTTCCCCAACCGTGTTCCCCAACCGTGTTCCCCAACCGTGATTCCCAACCCTGTTCCCCAACCGTGTTCCCCAACTGTGATTCCCAACCGTGTTCCCCAACCGTGTTCCCAACCGTGTTCCCCAACTGTGATTCCCAACCGTGTTCCCCAACTGTGATTCCCAACCGTGTTCCCCAACCGTGTTCCCAACCGTGTTCCCCAACTGTGATTCCCAACCGTGTTCCCCAACCGTGTTCCCCGACCGTGTTCCCCGACCGTGTTCCCCGACCGTGTTTCCCGACCGTGTTCCCCGACCGTTTTCCCCAACCGTGATTCCCAACCGTGTTTCCCGACCGGGTTCCCCGACCGTGTTCCCCAACCGTGATTCCCAACCGTGTTTCCCGACCGTGTTCCCCGACCGTTTTCCCCAACCGTGATTCCCAACCGTGTTCCCCAACTGTGATTCCCAACCGTGTTCCCCAACCGTGATTCCCAAGCGTGTTCCTCAACTGAGTTCCCTAACCGTGTTCCTCGGGGCACACTGCCCTTCAGGTCTTCGATGTTGTCCTTCGGGTCTTCGATGTCGTCTTTATCTGTGATGCACGGATTTGAAGCGAAGAGGCTTGGATGGAGTTAATGAGACATCCATCATTGTTTGTCCCGGTTCGGTCTCTGTGGAGACGATTCAACCGCAGAGGCACCTGTGTCTTGCGAGCGTTCGCGGAAAGACAAACAGAGCGCGGTTCCTCCCAACGATGATCCCATGGCGACGTCTGTCCACACCTGAACAGCTGGGACGGCGGGAACTTATCCGACTGTGAACGGTCTCCGTCCCAGACTCCCGGTCCTGCAGGAGAAGCTGTCAACCGCTCGCCGGCAACCGCTCAGGCTCGACGAACGCACCTGCCGGGCTCAGCGGCGGATGAAACGTCCCGCTTACCCGTCCCTCAGCTGGGACGTTATGTAACCACCAGCGTGGCGTGTCGCAGATAATCAAAGAAAAAGAACAGACATCCCACTTCTGATATTTAAACGGAGCACTTTATGGAAGAAGACATCTTTCTGTCCCCTCTGAAGTGATATTGGTGTGTCAAAAACAAACAAAGGTCCTGCTTTGGTCGGGGCCACAAACGACCTTTGACATCTTTGGGATAGAAGGTCAAGCATCATCTTTTCTTTTATTTACAGCTGTCAATCATTAGTACCTTAACCCATGAGCCCATTTCTACTGGACCTAAACGTACGGGGCGGAGCAGGGCACATGGGTCACGAACCTTCCTAACTTCCTGGGGGTCTATGGGTAAAAACCAAACACCTGAATATGTGTATAACAGGTTCATTCATATGTTGGTTGGTTGGTTGGCTGGCTTGTTTGTTGATTGGTTTGTTCGTTGGTTGGTTCTTTTATTGGTTGGTCATTTATTGGTTGATTGGTTCGTTTTTTCGTTGGTTGGTTGGTTGGTTGGTTGGTTGGTTGGTTTGTTAGGCTCGTTTGTTGATTGGTTTGTTCGTTGTTTGGTTGGTTTATTGGTTTGTTCTTGGTTGGTTGGTTAATTCGTTTATTGGTTGGTTTGTTTGTTCGTTGGTTGGTTGGTTTGTTAGGGTATTTTGTTGATTGCTTTGTTCATTGGTTGGTTCGTTTATTGGCTGGTTCGTTTATTGGCTCCGTTGGTTGCTTGCTTGGTTTGTTCTTGATGGTTCGTTTATTGGCTGGCTGGTTGGCTGGTTGGTTGGTTCATTGGTTCATTGGTACGCTGGTATGTCGGTTTCTTGGTTTCTTGGTTTCTTGGTTCCTTGATTGGTTGGTTGGTTGGTTAGTATGTTGGTTTGTTGGTTGGTTGGTTGGTTGGTTTGTTGGTTGGTTGGTTGGTTGGTTGGTTGGTTAGTATGTTGGTTTGTTGGTTGGTTGGTTGGTTGGTTGGTTGGTTGGTTAGTATGTTGGTTGGTTGGTTGGTTGGTTGGTTAGTATGTTGGTTTGTTGGTTGGTTGGTTGGTTGGTTAGTATGTTGGTTTGTTGGTTGGTTGGTTGGTTGGTTGGTTGGTTGGTTGGTTGGTTGGTTGGTTAGTATGTTGGTTTGTTGGTTGGTTGGTTGGTTGGTTTGTTAGTATGTTGGTTGGTTGGTTGGTTGGTTGGTTGGTTGGTTGGTTGGTTGGTTGGTTGGTTGGTTAGTATGTTGGTTTGTTGGTTGGTTGGTTGGTTGGTTGGTTGGTTGGTTGGTTCGTTCACTTGTACTTTTATTTTGTGGAGTCCCCTGTTTATTGGTCATTGGGCAGGAACAGAACATTTAATTATGACAAATAAAAGAGATTCTAATGAAGCTGTAATGGTTCTAGATGTTTCCCGGAAGTTTCTGCCCATCAGGATTTTAAGTCTTGTTGTTTATTTTAGAAAGCAGCTTTTATTTTGAAGGTTTATACTGTTTAGTGTTTGTGTGTCTTGGGTTTACCGGTGTCATTACTGTAGACGGATGGAGTTAGGGATGAGGAAGAGGTGGTGGATGAAGGGGGGAGGATGCTTCCACGTCAACGGGACGCTGCTGCTGACGTCCACAGAGACAAAAATAGGGCTGCGGCCGTGAAGCTGATGCTCGTCAGCAGATAAGACGACTGACTGCTGCTCTTCACTTCCAGAGTCGAGGCTTCGCTTCGGCTTCTTCTGAAAAAAAGTGGATTCGGTCAAAACAGGAACTTAAAAAAAATATCTTTTAAAACTAAAATCTCTGTTTTTGGAGAAGAACAAACTTTTCTGTGGGTTTAATGACCAAAACATCCGTTTCTGAGCTGAATAACTTCACACAGATGTTGAGTTCCTCAGCAGCTGGCAGCGTTTCCCTGAGCAACGCTGCCCCCCGGTGGACAAGCGCCACTACTGCACCTCCTGCACCAACTACTGCTCCAACCTCTCCTGAACCAGCTACTGCTCCTGCACCTCCTGCTCCTCCTGCACCTCCTGCAGCTCCAACACCTCCTGCACCTCCTGCTCCACCCGCACCTCCAACACCTCCTGCACCTCCAACACCTCCAACACCTCCTGCACCCAGAGCCGCCTGGGAGATTTGCGAGGCCCTGTGCGAAATGGCTGGGGGGGGGCCTACGCGCATGAGCGTAGCGAGCACACGTGAAATTTTTTGGGTTTTTCGGGTCGGATCGGGTGTCTATATGCGCAATTTTAACTCTCCAATTAGCAAAATACTGGATACCTTCCCCTGCCTCATCATCATCTCTTGCCTCGACGCGGGGCCCCGCGGCTGCTTGAGACCCGGTCGGAACGGTGATTTTTGTAATTTATCAAACGAGCCTTTCAGAGAGGCATTAAACTCTTCCATTTTCTTTCTTTTTTTTTCTTTTTTTCATTCCCTGATGGAAATTTCCTGAATCTGTCTCGTTCTCTCGACATTGTGTGACAGTTTGTTCCAACTCCACCGTCTGGATCAGAGCAGCTTGTGTCTGCGCTTGGTCTGATCAGTTGTATTGAACAACAGACACGCGCATCATTGTACATATATTTATTGATATGCACAGACTAGTAAACATTTAGGTCTGTAATGGAACGTGACTGTTGATATTTATAAGGGAAAGAAGGAAAAAAAAACAAAAAAAAAAAACAAAAAAAAACGGCATATAGCGCGAGGCCCCTTGGGGCGCGAGGCCACGTGCGGTCGCACGGTTCGCACACCCCTTGGGGCGGCCCTGCCTGCACCTCCAACCCCTCCTGCACCTCCTGCACCTCCTCCCTCAGGACCAGACGTGACCTCGGTCCTGCAGGTCTCAGGTGTTTCACACCTTGATACAGCCAGGGGTTCTGGGTTGTGACTCAGTGGGACCGTCCTGTTCCGTCTGCCGTCTCATATCAGACCTTCAGCTCCAGGACTCAGGGCCGTGTTTGTGTCCCCCAGGTGGACGGGATCCTGTGTCTTGCCGACATCCTGACGGACGACGGCAGCGTGGAGGCGGCCCGCGCCGAGGCGGCGGCCGTCGTGGCCCAGATCACGTCTCCCCACCACTCGTCCACCCAGCACCTGGCCAGCTTCCTGGAGAGCATGCAGGACATCGTCACGGCGCTCATCAGTAGGTGAACCCCGCCCCCGACCAGGGTAGTTTATCTACAAAGCACTTTAAAAACTACAACAGCTGACCAAAGTGCTGGACGAGCGACAGGAAAATAAAAACAAAACAGGACAACGTAAAACATAAAACACATGAATAAAATAAAACAATCAGGTGAGTTAAATGCGAGTGAATAAACATGAGTTTTAAGATGAGATTTAAAAACAACCATAGAAGACACCAGACGTAGGTGCAGCTCGGTCCAGACCAAGGTCTTTTGCAGTTTCTCTGACATGTGGCTCTAGGGGTCCTGGATCTATGTCTGAGTCAGGCAGCTCTGGGACCAAAAACTAGGTTTTATTTTCATTAAAGTTTAAAAAGTTTAGAGCCATCCAGGCTTTGATGTCCTTCAGACAGTCTAGTAAACTTTTAAAAGAGTCGTTATGTTTTGGAATGCAAATAATGTGCGTGTCATCAGCATAGCAGTGAAAAAAGATTGTTTTATTTTATATATAATATATTTATATATAAGAATAGATCCCAGGGGGAGCATGTAGGGAAAAGAGAATAATAATAATAATAAATAAAAATCAATAAATCAATAAATCAATAAATAAATATATAATAATAATAATAATAATAATAATAATAATAATAATAATAATAATAATAATAATATCACTCACTCACTCATCATCATCACTCATCACTCACTCAATAATAATAATAATAATAATAATAATAATAATAATAATAATAATAATAATAATAATAATAATAATATCAATAAACTTTATTTATATAGCACCTTTCTCTAACAAAGTTACAAAGTGCTTCCCAAGAACAATAAAATACATCAAGATAAATATACAGTGTATAGTGGATAAGAACATAAGACAGCAATAACCAAGTCTTAAATTAATAACAATATTCACACCACAATAAAAGCTTTTCTAAAAAGGAATGTTTTAGTGAAGAAGGGATTTAGCTGAACTGATCTCAGCAGGTTAAGAGTTCCAAAGTTTGGGGGCCCGGACTGCAAAAGCTGGACCACCTTTGTGGAATGATCTGAGGGAGGCCCTGGCAGGTAGGGGGTTAAAAGGTATTTAAAATAACTAGGGGCTTGGTTATTTAGGGCCTTAAAAGTCAGCAATAAAATATTAAAATCAATGCGATATTGAACAGGAAGAGTATAGGCCCCAGAATAGACCCTTGAGGAACGCCAAAAGGGAGAGGAGCAGAGGGGGATACCGATTCCTCCAGGCTGGTATGTAGGATGTAAACCATTTCAGAGCCTCTGATGCCAGCACAGTGTTCCAGACGGGAGATTAAGATGCCGTGATCTACAGTGCCAAATGCAGCTGTGAGATCCAGATTTTATTTATT
Source organism: Cololabis saira (assembly GCF_033807715.1). Lineage (NCBI taxonomy): Eukaryota > Metazoa > Chordata > Actinopteri > Beloniformes > Belonidae > Cololabis > Cololabis saira. The sequence continues at coordinate 8,617,024 of NC_084591.1, forward strand.
TATTTATTTATTTATTTATTAAGGATCCCCATTAGCCGGTGCCATAGCAGCCAGCTAGTCTTCCTGGGGTCCGCAACACATACAGTAAAATCACAATTAAAAAGCACACAAAACAAAAATCAAAACATAAAAGCCAAAACAATACATAAATAGATAATAGACAAAACCGTCATCTAAAACAAATCATATCCACAACACACCAAACAGATGAAATTACTGAGAGACATTGACCTGTAGATAAATTAATGTTGTAAAGCATTTGTTTTTGAACGAGGCGATACCAGCAGACCATTACTGGACCCTGTAGTGCAGGGGTCGGCAACCCAAAATGTTGAAAGAGCCGTATTGGACCAAAAACACAAAAAACAAATATGTCTGGAGCCGCAAAAAAAAGAAAAGTCTTGTATAAGCCTTAGAATCAAGGCAAATGGCGAAAGGCAAAATGTCGAGAAAAAAGTCGAAATGTCGAGAAAAAAGTCAAAATTTCGAGAAAAAAAGTCGAAATGTTGAGAAAAAAGTCGAAATGTCGAGGAAATAGTCGAAATGTCGAGAAAAAAGTCAAAATTTCGAGAAAAAAGTCGAAATGTCGAGGAAATAGTCGAAATGTCGAGAAAAAAGGCAAAATGTCGAGAAAAAAGTCGAAATGTCGAGAAAAAAGTCAAAATTTCGAGAAAAAAAGTCGAAATGTTGAGAAAAAAGTCGAAATGTCGAGGAAATAGTCGAAATGTCGAGAAAAAAGTCAAAATTTCGAGAAAAAAAGTTGAAATGTTAAGAAAAAAGTCGAAATGTCGAGGAAAAAGTCAAAATTTCGAGAAAAAAGTCGAAATACCGAGAAAAAAGTCGAAATGTCGAAGAAATAGTCGAAATGTCGAGAAAAAAGTCAAGATTTCGAGAAAAAAGTCGAAATGACGAGATTAATGTTGAAGTACATTCGAGAAAAAAGCGAAATGACGAGATTAATGTTGAAGTACATTCGAGAAAAAAGTCAAAACATTGAGAAAAAAGTCAAAATATTGAGAAAAAAGTCAAAATATCGTGAAAAAAGTCGAAATGACGAGAAAAAAGTCAAAATGTGAAGAAAAAACTCGAAATGTCGAGATTAATGTTGAAGTACATTCGAGGAAAAAGTCGAAATGTCGAGAAAAAAGTCAAAATGTCGAGATTAAAAAGGAAAGGAAAAAGGAAGAAAAAAAGAAAAGAAAAATAGAAAAAAAGAGAAGAAAAGGAAAAAAAGAAAAGGAAAAAAGAAGCTAAAAAGAGGAAAAAAGAAAAAAGGAAAAAAAAGAAAAAAAAGAAAAAAAGGTCAAACATTTTTGAAAAAGCTCCAGGGAGCCCCTAGGGCGGCGCTAAAGAGCCGCATGCGGCTCTAGAGCCGCGGGTTGCCAACCCCTGCTCTAGTGTTATGATCATGAATAGTATTAGTAAAAACAACTTGTTCAAACAAAAAAACTGGAGTTTTACTGCTAGTGACCCATTTAAACATTGATAGTGTGTTGAATGAGAGCGTCTTCGCCACAGTCATGCATTCCACTCACAATGGATTTAAGTAAACAGCCCAGAACCAACCTAGCTGCAATTGACAACAATTGGCAACAGATCATTAAAACCTTAAGTTGCTCTGATTCAGTTCTGATTCAGCACTGATTCAGTGCTGTGTTTGTGTGACTGGTGTGTTGGTGCTCACCACTGCTGCCTTGCCCCCTCAGAGCTGTGCGAGAGCGCCTCCTGCGGGGAGGTCTTCCTCCTGGCCTCCGCAGCCCTGGCCAACATCACCTTCTTCGACAGCGTGGCCTGCGAGATCCTGCTGCAGCTGAACGCCATCCACATCCTGCTGGAGGCCTGCAAGGACCGGCAGAGGGTCGACACGCCCTACTCCAAGGACCAGGTACCAATTAGGACGAGATCCTCGTCAACGAACCTTCATCATCTGAGGAAAACGAGACGAGACGAAAATGCTGGTCATGTGACGATAACGATGATTAAATATATAATGCAATATCGTAGAGGAATAAAAACCAGACTAAAATGTAGATTACAAAATAAAAACTCTGCTAAAATGTGTCTTCATTTTCGTTGACCAAAACGAGACGAAATGTTCTAACAAAGATCCTTAATGTCCATGTTTTCAGTAGTTTCCTCTGGTTTAGTCTTTAAACCAGTTTAGTCTTTAGATCTTTGGATCCACTTTCCTACATAGATGTGGAAAAGAAAACCAATGTGTCGTGGAAAAAGAAAAAGACGGGGAGAAATGCGGAAAAATAAATATGGTGTAAACTCAAATTAGAGTCTTCTGTATCTGGAATGAATGTATTCTTGAGTCTATAAGGTAACAATAATATAACAATAAGATAACCTTGTTTGAATTGTAAAATGGGTTTGGCTAAATACAATCTTTGACTAAAACTAGACTAAAATGGTCCTGGACAATTCTGACTAAAATAAAACTAAAAAGCTCAGACTTTTAGTCGACTGAAACTTGACACGACTAAAAGGAGAATGAACGTGACTAATACTAATAAAAACTAAAATGATAGCTTGACCCAAAGACTAAACTGAAACTAAAACTGAAACAAACTGACATGAACAACACTACATCTCAGGACCGTCACATGAGCAGCGTCGCTGTTTTCATTGTGTCATTACCTATTTAACAAAAATGAAGCAAAATAAACAGAATAATACCAAGAAAAACCTGTGATTTAATCACAGCATCTCCACCGGGTTCAGGACTGGTTCTTTAACCATTTCTGGGTCGTTGTATAGCATCTGAGCTGATGTCTTTCCCTCTTGCCGTTGTGTTAACACAGATATGAAGTACTTAAGATCTTTCTCCGTTTTGACCTGCTAAATCAGGGGTCGGCAACCCAAAATGTAGAAAAAGCCATATTGGACCAAAAACACAAAAAACAAATAATGTATGTCTGGAGCCGCAAAAAATAAAGTCTTGTATAAGCCTTAGAAGGAAGGCAACACATGCTGCATGTTTCTATATTAGTTAGAACTGGGGGAAGATTTTTTTTTTTATTATGCACTTTGAGAAAAAAAGTCGAAATGTCGAGAAAAAAGTCAAAATTTCGAGAAAAAAGTTGAAATGTTGAGATTAAAAAGGAAAGGAAAAAGGAAGAAAAAAAGAGAAAAAAAGAAGAAAAAAGAAAAAAAGAAGAAAAAAACAGAAAAAAGAAAAAAAAGAAGGAAAAAAGAAAAAAGAAGAAAAAAAAGAAGGAAAAAAGAAAAAAGAAGAAAAAAATAGAAAAAAGGAAAAAAAAAAGAAAAAAAGAAGAAAAAAAGGGAAAAAAAAGGTCAAACATTTTTGAAAAAGCTCCAGGAGCCACCAGGGCTGCGCTAAAGAGCTGCATGCGGCTCCGGAGCCGCATCCGCGCGTTGCCAACCCCTGTGCTAAATAAACAATGGCACAGTGGAAAAAGCTGACATGTGGTTGTTCTTCTGAGGTTTTTCTTCATCTTAAACTCAAAAGTTCTGACCGTCGTCACATGACTGCATCTGTTTCCTGTTTCACCTGAACACACACATATATATATATATATATATATATATATATATATATATATATATATATATATATTTAGATATTTCGTTGTCTGGATTCCTCAGGTGGTGACCATCCTGGCCAACCTGTCCGTGCTGGAGCCGTGCGCCTTTGAGGTCCTGCAGGAACGAGGTACTGCTCCGTGACTGCAACTGCTGACCAGTAAATGTTGTTTTTCACTGGGTTTATTCAGGAGGAACGTAGAGTTTTGGGTAGAAGACTCCCAGATGTTGGTGTAGATATATTTTTCTCCTGGAGAGGGCAGCATCGGATAAGTTCTGAGAGCTCAGAGACGCTCAGGCATCAAACCCAAACCTCTCCAGTAAATATGTGTAAACATGACTGAGAGAGCCACGAATCTGAATGTTTATCCATGTTTCTCATCAATTAATCACCGCATAATTATACATACATATACATAGATATCTTTTTTTTTCTCGGTCAATCACAAGCATAAAAATCAACAAGCAAGATAAACATCCACAGGTTTTTCCCTGGTCAACTTTGTGATTATTTTGAACAAAAAGGTCTGGGCTTGAAGCATAAAGCTTATCTTGCCCACCTTTTAACATAATAGAATATGCAAAAAGAAAATACATACATACACACACACCACTCCACCCATCCGGCATAAACCATTACAGTATTTAAAACTTAAACATCATGTGTACCTTTAATCAAACAAATTAATCATTCCAACCTGTTTTTTTGTAATGTCATTTTTAGCAGCATTTATTCCTAATAGCATCCAAAAAGGAACATTTAACTTGGTTTAATCCACCTGCACTCCTCCCTGATGCAGGTGGACTCAATCAGCAGCAATTAAAGGTATTTACCAGCTCAGTAAAACCACACTGCTCCAGGCGGCCTGTGACTGTTTGTTGGAGGTTTATTGATACGTGAGGGCTACAGTGGCCATGGGCTCCCCGTGGTCACAATATGTTTATACATGTTCAGACTGAAGTCAGTAGTTAGAGAACGTGCAGTTCCTCCACCGACCACCAGGGATCCGTTGACCTCCAGGTTAAAATGTCCAACTTTACAGCAGAAATAAACATATTTACAGTTTGGTATGAACTGTTTTAGACTCCATAGTTAGATTTCACACCCTAGTGGTCTGTAGAGGACCTGCAGGTCTGGATCTGGACCCTAGTGGTCTGTAGAGGACCTGCAGGTCTGGATCTGGACTCTAGTGGTCTGTAGAGGACCTGCAGGTCTGGATCTGGACCCTAGTGGTCTGTAGAGGACCTGCAGGTCTGGATCTGGACCCTAGTGGTCTGTAGAGGAACAATTTCTGGTCCAGGACCCTGGTCCCTGTAACAGGTCTGTGTAACGGGTCTCTGTAACGGGTCTCTGTAACGGTTTTCTGTAACGGTTCTCCCTAACGGGTCTCTGTAACGGGTCTCTGTAACGGTTTTCTGTAACGGTTCTCTCTAACGGGTCTCTGTAACGGGTCTCTGTAACGGTTTTCTGTAACGGTTTTCTGTAACGGTTCTCTCTAACGGGTCTCTGTAACGGTTTTCTGTAACGGTTCTCTCTAACGGGTCTCTGTAACGGGTCTCTGTAACGGTTTTCTGTAACGGTTCTCTCTAACGGGTCTCTGTAACGGTTCTCTCTAACGGGTCTCTGTAACGGGTCTCTGTAGCGGTTTTCTGTAACGGTTCTCTGTAACGGGTCTCTGTAACGGTTTTCTGTAACGGTTCTCTCTAACGGGTCTCTGTAACAGGTCTCTGTAACGGTTTTCTGTAACGGTTCTCTCTAACGGGTCTCTGTAACGGTTCTCTGTAACGGGTCCCTGTAACGGGTCTCTGTAACGGTTTTCTGTAACGGTTCTCTCTAACGGGTCTCTGTAACGGTTCTCTGTAACGGGTCCCTGTAACGGGTCTCTGTAACGGTTTTCTGTAACGGTTCTCTCTAACGGGTCTCTGTAACGGTTCTCTGTAACGGGTCCCTGTAACGGGTCTCTGTAACGGTTTTCTGTAACGGTTTTCTGTAACGGTTCTCTCTAACGGGTCTATGTAACAGTTTTCTGTAACGGGTCTCTGTAACGGTTCTCTGTAACGGGTCTCTGTAACGGTCTCTGTAACGGGTCTCTGTAACGGTTCTCTGTAACGGGTCTCTGTAACGGTTCCCTCTAACGGTTCTCCGGTCCGGACTCTGTCCCCCAGGGATGGAGCGGCTGCTGGTGCTGCTGGGGGAGAAACCGTCCTCGGAGAGTCCGTCAGAGGGCGCCGCCTGCGAGCGGGTCCAGCAGAAGGCGGCGGTGACGCTGGCCCGCCTGAGCCGGGACCCGGACGTGGCCCAGGCCGCCATCCAGCTGAAAGGTAGGAGCCCCCCCGGGTCCGGGTCCCGGGTCCGGGTCCGGGTCCGTGTCTGGGTCTGGGTCTGGGTCCGGGTCCGGACCGCCGGGAACTAACAACCCAATAGAACCAGAACCCAGCAGGAAACATAGCTCAGGGCCGTTTATTGATCATGATTCGGTGATCAATATCACCTCTGACCTGCACCGTGACGGCGTTGCCCCCGGCAACAAGCTCGTTAACCAATTAACCCAGAAACCCCTCCCCCATGGTGAAGGCTTCAACATCTGTCATCAACATCTGTCTTCTTCAACATCTGTCGTCAACATCTGTCATCTTCAACATCTGTCATCAACATCTGTCTTCTTCAACATCTGTCGTCTTTAACATCTTCCGTCTTGAACATCTGTCTTCTTCAACATCTGTCTTCTTCAACATCTGTCGTCTTTAACATCTGTCTTCGTCAACATCTGTCTTCAACATCTGTCATCTTCAACATCTGTCTTCAACATCTGTCTTCTTCAACATCCGTCATCTTCAACATCTGTCGTCTTCAACATCTGTCTTCAACATCTGTCTTCAACATCTGTCTTCAACATCTGTCATCTTCAACATCTGTCATCAACATCTGTCTTCAACATCTGTCATCTTCAACATCTGTCATCAGCATCTGTCTTCAACATCTGTCATCTTCAACATCTGTCATCAACATCTGTCTTCAACATCTGTCTTCAACATCTGTCGTCTTTAACATCTTCCGTCTTGAACATCTGTTTTCTTCAACATCTGTCTTCAACATCTGTCATCTTCAACATCTGTCTTCAACATCTGTCTCCTTCAACATCTGTCTTCAACATCTGTCTTCTTCAACATCCGTCATCTTCAACATCTGTCGTCTTCAACATCTGTTTTCTTCAACATCTGTCTTCAACATCTGTCATCTTCAACATCTGTCTTCAACATCTGTCTCCTTCAACATCTGTCTTCAACATCTGTCTTCTTCAACATCCGTCATCTTCAACATCTGTCGTCTTCAACATCTGTCTTCAACATCTGTCTTCAACATCTGTCATCTTCAACATCTGTCATCAACATCTGTCTTCAACATCTGTCATCTTCAACATCTGTCATCAACATTTGTCTTCAACATCTGTCTTCAACATCTGTCGTCTTCAACATCCGTCATCTTCAACATCTGTCATCAACATCTGTCTTCAACATCTGTCTTCAACATCTGTCATCAACATCTGTCTTCAACATCTGTCTTCAACATCTGTCATCAACATCTGTCATCTTCAACATCTGTCATCAACATCTGTCTTCAACATCTGTCTTCAACATCTGTCATCAACATCTGTCTTCATCAACATCTTTCTTCAACATCTGTCTTCAACATCTGTCATCAACATCTGTCTTCAACATCTGTCTTCAACATCTGTCATCTTCAACATCCGTCATCTTCAACATCTGTCTTCAACATCTGTCTTCTTCAACATCTGTCTTCAACATCTGTCATCTTCAACATCCGTCATCTTCAACATCTGTCTTCAACATCTGTCTTCAACATCTGTCATCTTCAACATCTGTCATCAACATCTGTCTTCAACATCTGTCTTCAACATCTGTCATCTTCAACATCTGTCATCAACATCTGTCTTCAACATCTGTCTTCAACATCTGTCTTCATCAACATCTGTCTTCAACATCTGTCATCTTCAACATCTGTCATCAACATCTGTCTTCAACATCTGTCTTCAACATCTGTCTTCATCAACATCTGTCTTCAACATCTGTCTTCAACATCTGTCTTCAACATCTGTCATCTTCAACATCTGTCATCTTCAACATCCGTCATCTTCAACATCTGTCTTCAACATCTGTCTTCAACATCTGTCATCTTCAACATCTGTCTTCAACATCTGTCATCTTCAACATCTGTCGTCTTCAACATCTGTCGTCTTCAACATCTGTCATCTTCAACATCTGTCATCAACATCTGTCTTCAACATCTGTCTTCAACATCTGTCATCAACATCTGTCTTCAACATCTGTCTTCAACATCTGTCATCAACATCTGTCTTCATCAACATCTGTTTTCTTCAACATCTGTCTTCAACATCTGTCTTCAACATCTGTCTTCATCAACATCTGTCTTCAACATCCGTCATCTTCAACATCTGTCTTCAACATCTGTCGTCTTCAACATCTGTCATCTTCAACATCTGTCATCAACATCTGTCTTCAACATCTGTCTTCAACATCTGTCATCTTCAACATCTGTCATCTTCAACATCCGTCTTCAACATCTGTCTTCAACATCTGTCTTCAACATCTGTCTTCTTCAACATCTGTCTTCAACATCTGTCATCTTCAACATCTGTCTTCATCAACATCTGTCTTCAACATCTGTCTTCAACATCTGTCTTCAACATCTGTCATCTTCAACATCTGTTTTCTTCAACATCTGTCTTCAACATCTGTCTTCAACATCTGTCATCTTCTACATCTGTCATCTTCAACATCCGTCTTCAACATCTGTCTTCAACATCTGTCTTCAACATCTGTCATCTTCAACATCTGTTTTCTTCAACATCTGTCATCTTCAACATCTGTCTTCAACATCTGTCTTCAACATCTGTCATCTTCAACATCTGTCTTCAACATCTGTCATCTTCAACATCTGTCTTCAACATCTGTCTTCAACATCTGTCTTCAACATCTGTCTTCATCAACATCTGTCTTCAACGTCTGTTATCTTCAACATCTGTCATCAACATCTGTCTTCAACATCTGTCTTCATCGACATCTGTCTTCAACATCTGTCTTCTTCAACATCTGTCTTCTTCAACATCTGTCTTCAACATCTTTCATCTTCAACATCTGTCTTCAACATCTGTCTTCAACATCTGTCATCAACATCTGTCTTCATCAACATCTGTCGTCTTCAACATCTGTCATCTTCAACATCTGTCTTCTTCAACATCTGTCATCTTCAACATCTGTCATCTTCAACATCTGTCTTCTTCAACATCTGTCATCAACATCTGTCTTCTTCAACATCTGTTATCTTCAACATCTGTCATCAACATCTGTCTTCAACATCTGTCTTCATCAACATCTGTCGTCTTCAACATCTGTCATCTTCAACATCTGTCATCTTCAACATCTGTCTTCAACATCTGTCTTCAACATCTGTCATCTTCAACATCTGTCATCTTCAACATCTGTCATCAACATCTGTCTTCATCAACATCTGTCTTCAACATCTGTTATCTTCAACATCTGTCATCAACATCTGTCTTCAACATCTGTCTTCATCAACATCTGTCTTCAACATCTGTCATCTTCAACATCTGTCTTCAACACCTGTCATCTTCAACATATGTCGTCTTCAACATCTGTCTTCAACATCTGTCATCAACATCTGTCTTCATCAACATCTGTCTTCAACATCTGTTATCTTCAACATCTGTCATCAACATCTGTCTTCATCAACATCTGTCTTCAACATCTGTCTTCATCAACATCTGTCGTCTTCAACATCTGTCATCTTCAACATCTGTCTTCAACATCTGTCTTCAACATCTGTCATCTTCAACATCTGTTTTCTTCAACATCTGTCTTCAACATCTGTCTTCAACATCTGTCGTCTTCAACATCTGTCTTCAACATCTGTCATCTTCAACATCTGTCTTCAACATCTGTCATCTTCAACATCTGTCTTCAACATCTGTCTTCAACATCTGTCATCTTCAACATCTGTCATCAACATCTGTCTTCTTCAACATCTGTTATCTTAAACATCTGTCATCAACATCTGTCTTCATCAACATCTGTCTTCAACATCTGTCATCTTCAACATCTGTCTTCAACATCTGTCTTCAACAACATCTGTCTTCAACATCTGTCTTCAACATCTGTCATCTTCAACATCTGTCGTCTTCAACATCTGTATTCATCAACATCTGTCTTCAACATCTGTCTTCAACATTTGTCTTCTTCAACATCTGTCGTCTTCAACATCTGTCATCTTCAACATCTGTCATCTTCAACATCTGTCATCAACATCTGTCTTCATCAACATCTGTCTTCAACATCTGTCTTCTTCAACATCTGTCGTCTTCAACATCTGTCATCTTCAACATCTGTCTTCTTCAACATCTGTCTTCAACATCTCTCATCAACATCTGTCTTCTTCAACATCTGTCTTCAACATCTGTCTTCAACATCTGTCATCTTCAACATCTGTCGTCTTCAACATCTGTCTTCATCAACATCTGTCTTCAACATCTGTCTTCAACATCTGTCTTCTTCAACATCTGTCATCTTCAACATCTGTCATCAACATCTGTCTTCATCAACATCTGTCTTCAACATCTGTCTTCTTCAACATCTGTCATCTTCAACATCTGTCATCTTCAACATCTGTCTTCAACAACATCTGTCTTCAACATCTGTCTTCAACATCTGTCATCTTCAACATATGTCGTCTTCAACATCTGTCTTCAACATCTGTCTTCAACATCTGTCATCTTCAACATCTGTCATCAACATCTGTCTTCATCAACATCTGTCTTCAACATCTGTCTTCTTCAACATATGTCGTCTTCAACATCTGTCATCTTCAACATCTGTCTTCTTCAACATCTGTCTTCAACATCTGTCGTTCTTCAACATCTGTCATCTTCAACATCTGTCATCTTCAACATCTGTCTTCAACATCTGTCTTCAACATCTGTCGTCTTCAACATCTGTCGTCTTCAACATCTGTCATCTTCAACATCTGTCATCTTCAACATCTGTCATCTTCAACATCTGTCCCCTTCAACATCTGTCTTCTTCAACATCAGTCTTCTTCAAAATCTGTCGCTTTCGACATTTGCCGACTTCAACATCTGTCTTCTTCAAGAACTGTCGTCTTCAACATCTGTCATCAACATCTGTCATTTTCAACATCTGTCGTCTTCAACATCTGTCATCTTCAACATCTGTCGTCTTCAACATCTGTCATCTTCAACATCTGTCTTCAACATCTGTCTTCTTCAACATCTGTCATCTTCAACATCTGTCTTCAACATCTGTCTTCTTCAACATCTGTCATCTTCAACATCTGTCTTCAACATCTGTCGACTTCAACATCCGTTTTCTTCAACATCTGTCATTTTCAACATCTGTCTTCAACATCTGTCTTCTTCAACATCTGTCGTTTTCAACATCTGTCGCTTTCGACATTTGCCGACTTCAACATCTGTCTTCTTCAAGAACTGTCGTCTTCAACATCTTTTATTTTCAACTTCTATCATCTTCAACATCTCTTCTCTTCAACATCTGTCCCCTTCAACATCCGTCGTCTTCCACATCTGTCTTTAACATCTTCCGTCTTCAACATCCGTTTTCTTCAACATCTGTCGTGTCCAACATCTGTAATTTTCAACACCCGTCGGCTTCAACATCAGACAATCTCACAGATTCCTCAGCATCTCTGTGTAACGTACATCTTCGGTTTCACCTCTGAACTGGTTGTAACTGAACGATAGAAATAAAACTGTCGTGATTCACGAGTCAAAAGTCTTTAAGGACCGGCTCTTCTACCCCAGCCTAACATCCCCCCCACCCTCCACCCCTCGCAGGAAACCGGAGACAAAACTCCCTCCGAACCTTTATAAAACCACATAATATGGTAATTGCAAATTCAGGTTCCACATTCATGCAGCGGGAGTCGGAGACGGAAGCGATGCCACTTATGTGTAATTTGACTGAAAAACGTCCCTCGTCTCTGATTTGCACCTTCGCTCTTCCTCCGCCGCGACTCCGGGGGAAGCTGTTAACTTCTCCTCCTCCGTCTGCAGCGGTGCCTCGCCTCATCCAGCTGTGCCGCTCCCCCGCAGAGAGGAATAACAGCGACTCGGTCCTGGTGGCCTGCCTGGTAGGTGCAGCACGTCTTCATACCCACAACCCCCACCCGCACAAATGTGTCATTCACCCTTTATCATTCACCCCAAACCAGTGGCGGCTGGGCAGTAGGGGGCGCTACGGTTAGGAAAAAAAACTAAATAAATAAATATAGGGTGGGCTATGCATGAGTAGCACCAGATCATACACATTAATAACTAATAAATAAAGTAAAACAAGGGGGTAATTCATTAATGAAATAAGTCATGTGAAATATAATAATTATCTATCGTCATCAATATCACAATCCTCTTTGAACAAACATACAAAGCAAAGTAATAATAGTGATCTATACAAAAACACACATTCATTCAGAAAAGAAAAAGAAAATAGTTAACAATAATTATGATAATGATATGATTGATTAATAATCAATTAATGATATGATAATAAAAAAACAACAATGACAGCAGTGATAACAGTAATATTCTAACATAATCACAATTACAGTTGTCATAACAACAATAATAATAGTATTAATATAATAATATAAATATAGTCTCACTCATAACAATGCACCCATTTCTAATCAATAGTAATAATATGTCAATCAATAATAAATAAATTAAAAGAAGGGGGTAATTCATTCATTCATTAAATAAGTAATGAAAAAATATAATCGTCATCAACATCACAGTCCTCTTTGAACATACAAAACAGTAATAATAGCGAAATATACAAAAACACACTTAAAAGAAAAGAAAGTAAGTAAAAAAAGAAAATAAGTAACAATCTTTATTTTATTTTTTTTCCGTTTCTTTTTTTTCGTGGCGTTTTAAAAGCATCACGAAGTGTTAAAAACGTTCCTGCGTAAAACTATGAATGGAGTTTTAACAAAGGAAATGAAGTTGATGATGTTGTTTAAATATTTATTTGGTTCCAAAATGTTTTTTTTATTTTATTTTATTTACTTCTGGTCAAACAGAATCCAGTGTAGCTCTCCAACATTTGATAAACACGTGACCTGATTAAATAACACATGCTTTTGAAATAATGTTTTTTGATCAAATATCTGAAAGAAAAGAACTTTGTCTTTTCAAATGATATAAATTACAGACAGAACAATGGAAATGTTTTTTATTCTCTCTAATGTGTAACATAAACTGAACCCAAACCAGGAAGAAAAAAAACAAAACAAAATAACAGTGGACTTGTTGAAATGTTAAACTACTTAATGTTCAGTTTTCTTTTCTTTTTCTCTTTTGCTTCACTAAAACTTAGGACCAATAAGCCATTATTGTTGGATGGTTGCATTTTTCTAAATTAAAGGACCTAAATATAATTTTCTACCTTTCTTTTGTCCCCATTGTACCAAGCTGGTACCTAACCGTGACTTCTGTGTACCGTTACACCCCGTTGTATGCCAAGGCTGCCCCCCCCCCCCCCAAAGGGTTGCGTCAGCGCGGCTGGCGGGTCGTAGCGGCGCTGGTGGATATTTAACCGCCGTCCCGGTTTGCAGGGGTTTAAAAGTCAGCCAGCTGTTAATCATCATCATTGTGGAGCTGCAGTTTGCTGCTCTGCTACATTCAGGTGTGTGTCAACACAACGCCGAGAGGGAAAGACGTCAGCAGCTGCTGCATCTGTGTAGCGTTGTGAAACCGGTTAGCGTACAAACTATTTGGAGTTCAAGGTTCTACAGCGAGACGGAAAACGTGACAGGACGACTAGAAGAAGACTCAAGTTTTACAGGAACTTTCCAGGGAAATGAATATGAATATAGTCAGAAGATTAGAGGAACATTGGTGGAACCTTGTTAGAACACTGCAGGAACCTGGAAGGAACCAGCAGACTTCTGGAACAATGGCCACGGTTACATGATGTTTTTTAATTCGGAATTAATTATTCCGAATTAAACTATTTTCTACGATGGAGTATTAGGGCCAAACTAAGACAAAAAAAAAATAATAGGAAATTACGAGAATAAAGTCATAATGTTGCGAGAATAAAGTCGTAATAGAATAAAGTCGTAATATTACGAGAATAAAGTCATAATATTACGAGAATAAAGTCGTAATTTATGGAGAATAAAGTCGTAATATTATGAGAATAAAGTTGTAATATTATTAGAATATAATTTATGAGAACTCTAACAGGAAGAGCATCTTCTCTCTGTGTTAAAATGAGGAATATTGAGCATCTTGTGAAGTTATATTTATATATTTATAATATATTTAGTATTACGACTTTATTCTTGTAATATTACGACTTTATTCTCAAAATATTACGACTTTATTCTCGTAATGTTACGACTTTATTCTCAAAATATTACGACTTTATTTTCGTAATATTATGACTTTATTCTCGTAATTTTACGACTTTATTCTCATAATATTATGATTTTATTCTCGTAATTTACATTTTTTTTGTCTTAGTTTGGCCCTAATACTCCGTCGTAATTTTCCTTCGAGTTTACATGGAAATAGTAATTCTGAATTGAGGTTTACATGGAAAACGCGTTTGATCGGCTTTATCCAATTCCGTTTAAGGTCTGGGGGTTGGGAAGGTTCTGATTGGATAGGGGGGCGGACCGGAAGTTACGTCTACCGGAAGAAAAACAAACGTAGCCGCTACAACTTTGAAAAGCTCACAATTTTGATGTTTCCTGCCATCTGTTCTTTTAATTAATTCCAGGTCCTCCAAACTATTTATTAAATAAATGGTCTCTGCTTTTGACCACCGTTTACTGCGTTCTGCCATCGTGGAATATAAGCGTCATGGAGACAGACGGGCGAGGGAACGAGCAGAAAGACCGGAATTAATCTAAAGCGGAATGAGTGTATACATGATCTGGAATTATTCTATCCGAATTTTAAAAATCGGAATAAACCAGCCACTTACTTCGGAATTAAGTTTAATTCAGAATGGCCATTTTCATTCGGACTTAGGTGTTTACATGGTAATTTTTAATCATTTTAAATCGGATTTAGTTTTAATTTAATAACAATTCAATGTCCTATGGAGCAACGAGACCAACGTTTGGTCTCAATGTCCAGAACCATCTTTGGAAAAAAACCAGTCGTACCGTTTCAGCAGAAGAACCCACTGTCAAGCACGGTGGTGGAGGCATCATGGTTTGGGGTTGGATCACCGTACAGCTTAAACTTGGCTAAAGCTCGACTGAAACTGAGTCGTGTGAGGGTTCCTGCTGAAGGAACCATTTACTGAGAGTTCCTGCTTGTTCAGCTTGTTTAATGTTCATTAAAACGGCGAGATGTTGGCGAGGAGTTTAATGAGGTCAGGTTCACATCTGATTCCATCCACCCTGAAGCCCGGGGGGGTCGAGCATCCGGCCTCACCTTCAAACGCGGCGCGGCGGGAACCTAACGGGAGGTTCATGCTGTTTGTGTGTCTGCAGGCGGCGCTGCGGCGGCTAGCGGCGGGGTGTCCGGACAGCATCGAGGCGAACGACCACCAGCAGCTGATCAAGCCTCGGCTCGTCGACTCCTTCCTGCTGTGCTCCAACATGGAGGAGAGCTTCGTGTGAAGAACCACCCGCCGGGCTCCTCTCGCAGACGCGCATCTGTTTCTTCATGAGTCGAGCTTCATTTCCCCAGTTTGCGTCCTGGAAAAATGTCAAAAGTGTTTCTTTTTCTCGTCAACTTCATTTCACGTGTCAATTTTTCTGCATCTGAGTCCTCAAACACGTTCCCAAAAGAGCAGATAAGAGCAGCTAAAGGGAGGGTAAGTCATTCTCCTCGCCATCCACGGACTGTATAAGAAGAACTGGAAAAGAACCCTTCTACTCTGGAGGTGGGCGTGTTCCCGGTGCTGTTGGCTCCGCCCACTTCCAATATGGCACTAAAAACCGATTTTTGTGAAACCTCATGCAGGGTTTTTCCAATAATAACACAGTCCATGGTATTCTCCTGGGAGGGGGGCAAAAATCAATTATCCTGCCTTTGTCGTGTTTATTTATTGTTAAATTATTAAAAAAATGATTGTATTTACTATTTTTAACACTTATATTTTATAGTGTCGGGATCAGCAACTCCAGGGTCGTTGCTGTGTTGATTTTTCGCTAGCTGCTCTTACGTCATTGGTTTGTTTTGCTCGACAACGTTCCGCCTTGGCAGTTGATTGTAATAATGATTTTATACAAATCACGAGAAGGATTTTAATTAATTGAAATAATTTAAATCCATTTCAGGAAACCAAACTAATATTCAGATCTCTGGTTCCCTCAGGGGACACTGCATGGACGAGGGTTACCATAGAAACCGTTTGTCAACACTATAGTGGAGTATAGTAGAGTCCAGAAGACACATCTTTGGGACATTTGGGATGGACCGTCACCATGGAAACATGGATTGTGCTAATTGAGGAGTGCCACAAGGCTCTGTACGAGGACTTCTGGCATGAATTAATACAAATGTCAGCCTATATGCAGATGACACTCTCATTTATGTCCCAAAAACAGTGTTCCAGATCTGATATCAGCAACCAGTCCAGAATCCAGACTCAGTGATGGTTTTTATTGTGGACACATTACAAAGACGTAGCTGGGGAAGAAGCTAGTCTGGAATGTGTTGCAGGTCTCAAATACAAACATGGATGTACATGAACACGTGAAATGAAGTCGATGAGTAAAAACATGAAATATCTTTGGTTCACAGTGCCTGAAGTGCAGTTCTGTTGCTGTAACCTTGATTGGTGAGGTTTTATGCAGAAAACAACCCTTCAAACACCTGAACCTGATTGGAAGACAAAGATATACAATTTTTCTGTTTTCACAGCTAAATTATTATATGTAGATAACATATTTTTAAGCGTTTTTGAGCATTTTTAAGCAGGTTTTTATCTCAACAGACATGTTTCTAGCTTTTTTAATGAAAGACTAGTAAAATCGTGTATTTTCACTTTTCATGTATGAGATTCAATAATATAAATAAGAGGCCGGATGTTGTCCTTGTCTAGAAGACACATCTTTGGACTCAGAGGCATTTGGGATAGACCGTCACCATGGAAACATGGATTGTGCTAATTGAGGAGTGCCACAAGGCTCTGTACGAGGACTTCTGGCATGAATTAATACAAATGTCAGCCTATATGCAGATGACACTCATTTATGTCCCCAAAACAGTGTTCCAGATCTGATATCAGCAACCAGTCCAGAATCCGGACTCAGTGATGGTTTTTATTGTGGACACATTACAAAGACGTGGCTAGGGAAGAAGCTAGTCTGGAATGTGTTGCAGGTCTCAAATACAAACATGGATGTAGATTAACACATGAAATGAAGTCGATGAGTAAAAACATGAAATATTTTGGGTTCACGGTGTCTGAAGCGCAGTTCTGTTGCTGTAACCTTGATTGGTGAGGTTTAATGCAGAAAACAACCCTTCAAACACTTGAATCTGATTGGAAGACAAAGATATACAATTTTTCTGTTTTCACAGCTAAATTATTATATGTAGATAACATATTTTTAAGCGTTTTTGAGCATTTTTAAGCAGGTTTTTATCTCAACAGAAATGTTGCAAGCTTTTTTTTAATGAAAGACTAGTCATTTTCAGTTTTCATGTATGAGATTCAATAATATAAATAAGAAGCCGGATGTTATCCTTGTCCAGAAGACACATCTTTGGACTCAGAGGCATTTGGGATGGACCGTCACCATGGAAACATGGATTGTGCTAATTTAGGAGTGCCACAAGGCTCTGTACGAGGACTTCTGGCATGAATTAATACAAATGTCAGCCTATATGCAGATGACACTCTGATTTATGTTCCCAAAACAGTATTCCAGATCTGATATCAGCAACCAGTCCAGAATCCAGACTCAGTGATGGTTTTTATTGTGGACACATTACAAAGACGTGGCTAGGGAAGAAGGCGGTCCGGCTACTGGACTGGGCTAGTCTGGAATGTGTTGCAGGTCTCAAATACAAAAATGGATGTACATGAACACGTGAAATGATGAATGATGAAGAGAAACATGAAATATCTTCAGTTCACGGTGTCTGAAGCGTAGTTCTGTTGCTGTAACCTTGATTGGTGAAGTTTAAAGCAGGAAACAACCTTTAAAACATTGTAAGACTCCTTGAAGATATACAATTTTTTCTGTTTTCACAGCTAAATTATTACTTGTATATGACATATTTTTAAGTGTTTTTAAGCATTTTTAAGCAGGTTTTTATCTCAACAGACATGTTGCAAGCTTTTTTAATGAAAGACTGTAGTAACATCATGTATTTTCAGTTTTCATGTTGAATTATTCTCTTGAATATTTGTAATTAATCTAATTTGTTACTGGAAAATAAATCTGGACATAAAATTGTCTTTTTATTTAAAGAGTTTCCGCTGTTGAATTCATTAACTGGAATAAAGGCAGTTATCAAGGATGAACTCGTCTCCTTCAGGTGGGTTATGTAAGACTCTCAGCCCCCCCACCGGGACCAGCTGGCCTGGGAGACCCCTGACAGGGACAGTTGCCCCTGGCAACACACCTCTTGGACCACTTGGGCTCTCAACCCCCCACCCCCATGATGAGGCTGCTCCTCCTGATGTGTCCCTCCATCATTCATCCATCCATCCATCCACCCATCCATCATCCATCCATCATCCATCCATCATCCATCCATCATCCATCCATCATCCATCCACCCATCCATCATCCATCCATCCATCCATCATCCATCCATCATCCATCCATCATCCATCCATCCATCATCCATCCATCATCCATCCATCCACCCATCATCCACCCATCATCCATCCATCCATCATCCATCCATCCATCATCCATCCATCCATCATCCATCCATCCATCATTCATCCATCCATCCATCATCCATCCATCCATCCATCCATCCATCCATCATCCATCAATCATCCATCCATCCATCCATCATCCATCCATCCATCCATCATCCATCCATCCATCCATCATCCATCCATCCATCCATCAATCATCCATCCATCCATCAATCATCCATCCATCCATCCATTCATCCATCATTCATCCATCCATCAATCATCCATCCATCCATCCATCATCCATCCATCCATCAATCATCCATCCATCCATCAATCATCCATCCATCCATCAATCATCCATCCATCCATCCATCCATCCATCCATCCATCCATCCATCCATCCATCCATCCATCCATCCATCCATCCATCCATCCAGGATCTGCTGATCCAGATCCACCTCAGAGTTCCAGCCGCTGCTCCGTTTTAATGGTCAACTTTCACCTCGAGAGCGAGTTGGACGACATGCAAAAAGTAACAGCAGGGACAGAAAGACGCATCTGGAAAACTTGAGCTTTGTTTTTATCTCTTTGATGAAAGAGTCCGTTTTTTCTGCCTCTTCTTCCTCCCTGTTCCTCTCCTTGGAGAGACAATCGAGGTCCTCTTCTTCTTCTTCTTCTTCTTCTTCACCTCGGGCCACGAACGCTGAGCCTGGACTGGTTACACTCCAGACAATTGAACTGCTGCGTGTGTGTGTGTGTGTGTGTGTGTGTGTGTGTGTGTGTGTGTGTGTGTGTGTGTGTGTGTGTGTGTGTGTGTGTGTGTGTGTGTGTGTGTGTGTGTGTGTGTGTGTGTGTGTGTGTGTGTGTCCGGCGTACACGTGGGCCCGTGTCCAGCGTCCTCCGTGATGATAGAATCTGCTGCTGCTGCTTTGTTGGGAGTGGATGAAATATGCAGGAAGCAGAGGAGGAGAAGCAGAAAGACTAAAAACTCAGGTTCCTTTGATTTGGTGGGTTTTCTTTCTCTCTTTTTTGTTTTTGCTTGACCACGAACAAGAGACCAAAAGACAGAGAGACCAAGAGATCAATGGGCTGAGAGGCCAAAAAAACCAAGAGACCGAGAGACACAGAGACCAAAAGACCAATAGACCAAGAGACCGAGAGAGCCAGTGTTTATTTTAATGAAAAGGAAATTACATCATGTGGTAAACGCTAAGGACCCCGTTACTGCGTCCAGAGGTTTTTATGAGGTGAAAATCTCCACAAAGCTGATGTCTTATCAGTTTGCTGGTTTGGAGCCTTCAGGTGTGGGTTAACATAATGCCAAAGAGGAAAGACTTCAGCAGTGCTCATAGAAGAGCTTTTTCTGGACTTATTATTGTTGGAGGCGTCTGATTGGACGAGGAGGAAAGCTGTGTGTGATGTCATCAGAGGACTTGTCCAGTTCTTCTTATAGAGTCTAAGAACACGAACAATAACTCTTATTTTTCTAAGAAACACAAAGATGCACAAAATAAAGGTACAACTGACGTAATTAGTGACGTTGAGGTGATAAAAGAACTTTTAAATGAAATTTGTCTGAATCTTTTTAAAATTAAAATCCTCCAAAGTGACCGAGTCTCCAAAAGCAGTTTCAAATGGGTAAAGTAGTGATTGTCAGCTCTCTGAAATAAAAATGAGCCAAACAGAAACCATCTTTTCTGAGTAAAAAAGCAAAAATACTTGTGACATATAAAATATTCAGACCCCGGGAGAGTCGGGGGGGAAGATGCTGCTGGAGTTGGAGCCCGTCAGATCATTTCCTCGGACAAAACATCTGATACACGGTTTTAAACAAAAGACGACAGAAAAGTTAGTGCATATAACGTTTCATTTAACACAAAGCCAAAAGGGAAAGATATCATGATCATGAATCATGATGGTGAAATATGAATTAAATCTGCAAAATCCTGGTTAAATAATAAAAATAAAAAGCCCTGTTATGAGAAATAACAGCGTTAGAGGAGAGATGGGTGGGTTCATGGTGAAGCTGTTCACGGGAAGGTGAGTTTAAGGACCCAAAGTTCCCTGAATGAAGCGTTTTATTCACGTGTAAAGCATGTGGGGGGAGGTATGACCCCGAGCGTGACCTTCACAGGCTTTCAGAGAGAAACAAAGCGGTTTCTTGTCCCGGCTGACTGTCATAAAGTAGTTGCTGCTTGATTGCACCTTCATGTGCTGCAGGTACCGGGACGGCGGGGGGGCCGCTCTGCGTGGGCCAGAACCGACTCGTGTAACGAGACTCGAGCTGCCGCTTCTCTCTAAAAACCCCCCGACTCTCAAACGTTCAGCAGATTCAGAGCTGGAAATCCTTCTCAACATGTAAACCTGCAGTTCTCCTACCGGCCACCGGGAGCTGCATCCACCAGCCGGTCCGTCTCCATGGTTACGGTTCTCATCCACCACATCTGTACGTGGGGAGTTTTATGGACCTCGTGGGGTAAAATGGTTTAATTCCACAAAAAAGACATAGAGTGAATATGGACACGCCCACCTGTGACATCACGCTGACGATAACTTACCTTTCATCAAGCCGCGTAACTTTATTTCTAATTATTGGACCAAAGAAAATCAACAGCAACTAGATATAAATTAAAAAAAAAATACTTCTGGTATCATGTAGTGAGTTTAAATTTTTATTTTTTTTTAATACTTAAAACAAGTTTTAAAAATGTTAAAAATATCAATATCACGTTATACCGGGAAAAGTTTATTGTTAGAACAATAAATATTTCACGTTATAACGTGATATTGTTCACGTTATTACAATATACAAACTTATCATGTTATAACGTGATAATTTATTGTTAGAACAATATACTATTTATCACGTTATAACGTGAAAAGTTTATTGTTAGAACAATAAATTATCATGTTATAACATGAAAAGTTTATATGTGTTATAAGTTGCGACATGATACAGGTGTGTACCGATTTTCGTGCATGTACGTCAAACCGTATTGTGGGGCTTGAGGCACAAAGTTTTCTAGGGGGGCGCTGTTGAGCCATTTTGCCACGCCCATTAATACAAACCATGAAATATCAAATGTATCGCCAGGTCTGGCTTGCATGCCAAATTTGGTGACTTTTGGGGAACTATCAAATATGGACCAATCAGATGAAGGGGGGGCGCGCTTTTTGCCGTCTAGCGTCGCCACGGTAACACTTTTGAAAGAGAAAAGTAATGCGTGGTGTCGCAGGATGGAGACGCACATTTTGATGTATAACACACCTGGGTGCACGTTACGGTTCGGGCCGTATTAATTCTCGAAGGAATGGCTCATATTGCTCCAAAATTACGTGATTAATTCAGAATGTTCAAAATGGCCGACTTCCTGTTCGGTTTCGGCCATGGTGCCAAGAGACTTTTCTTTAAGTTGCGACATGATACAGGTGTGTACCGATTTTCGTTCATGTACGTCAAACCGTATTATGGGGCTTGAGGCGCAAAGTTTTTTCTGTCTGAACCAATCAGATGAAGGGGGGGCGCGCTTTTTGGCGTCGAGCATCGCCACGGTAACGCTTTTGAAAGAGAAAAGTAATGCGTGTTGTCGCAGGATGGAGACACACATTTTGATGTATAACACACCTGGGGGCACGTTACGGTTCGGGCCGTATTAACTGCCGAAGGAATGGCATGAATTTCGCAGAAATGACACGATTAATTCAAAATGGCCGACATCCTGTTCGGTTTCGGGTATGACTCCAAGAGACTTTTCTTCAAGTTGTGCCATGATACAGGTGTGTAGCGATTTTCGTGCATGTACGTCAAACCGTATCGTGGGGCTTGAGGCACAAAGTTTTCTAGGGGGCGCTGTTGAGCCATTTTGCCACGCCCATGAATGCAAACCATTAAATATCACATTTTTCACCAGGCCTGGTTTGCCTGCAAAATTTGGTGACTTTTTTGGGCGCGTTTAGGGGGGCAAAAAGGCCTTCCTTTTGTCAGAACAATAAGAAGAAGAAGAAGAAGAAGAAGAAGAAGAAGAAGAAGAAGAAGAAGAAGAAGAAGAAGAAGAAGAAGAAGAAGAAGAAGAAGAATTCCTACAGATACAATAGGGCCTTCGCACTGCAAGTGCTCGGGCCCTAATAAATAAGCACCTTCGCAGTTGTAGCCATGGGTTGTTTTGAATATTCTGACCCGGATGTTTCGGATTGGTCAGTCAAGGACCAATCAGAAGGCTGACGAAGGGGTCGATTGATGGGTTGATGATTGATGAGGTGGGCGTGTCCCTCGCCTGTTAGTTCCACCCAGTTGCAACACGTTGCTGCGTCGTACGAGGAAACAGGCCTCGGATCAGGAATGGGTGGGGGAAGGAAGCCTCGGCTGCCTCCTCCTCCGACCGGCTCCGACATCACCAGGGACGTAGGGAGGAAACATGTCAGGACCCCCCCGTCCCCCCTCCAGCCATTTCATGTCCTGATCTAAAAACACTAAAACAACCGGCGCTGCCGTCGCTACGATTCAGTAATTATGTCACGAGTTTATCTCAACAATTATCTGGTAAACGAGCTGCTGTGAAGTGGAACAGGTGAGCAGGATGTTCGCCAACGAGACGAGGCGTCTGACACATGTTCTTCAGATACAGTACACCCCCCCCATCAAAGCAGCACCGCGGGCAGATCTGGGCGTTTTACTGCACATGAAAGTGAATCTGGGATTAACTCACTGTAATTGCTGGCAGTCTGTCTTCGTATTTCGAGATAAAATGATGCGAGCGCTCCGTCAACCGAGGTCAGAGCCCGGCGCTCCGACATGCATATTTAATATTTACTGTATCTTAAATGTAATCTCAGATATAAGCTGCTGCTGCTGCTGCTCATTTATGGTTCTTGAACAAATGAGCTTTCATGAATTATTACGATGTTTTCTTAGTTTGCATTATTTATTATCTTCTTGATATTAGTGCAGTCATTTGCAAAACTTGTGATTTATTTGTGTAAAAAACACATTTAAAACGAGGCAAATACAAACTCTGATGAAGAAATCAGATGTTTTCTCAGTTTGCTGGTTTGGAGCATTCAAGTGTTTTCTTAACCCAATGGCAAGAGGGAAAGACATCAGCAATGGGCCTAGAGAAGCATTTGTTACAGTAAATCATTCTAGAAAACTGTATAAAACAATTTCAGGGGTTTATTGGGGTTTAATGTTGGACATTGATACAGATTATTCACAAGTGGAAACATTCAGGACAGTTGTCAACATCTCAGAGCTTACAGGACCCACCGAGGGTCCTGTAAGCTCTGAGACCAAGACCAAAGACTGTCGAGACCAAAGACTGTCGAGACCAACACAAGACGGAGAGCAAAGACTGTCGAGACCGAGACCAAAGACTTTCGAGACCAAGATCAAAGACTGTCGAGACCGAGACCAAAGACTGTCCAGACTGAGACCAAGGACTGTCGAGACCGAGACCGAGACCAAAGACTGTTGAAACCAAGACCAAAGACTGACGAGACCGAGACCAAAGACTGTCAAGACCAAGACCAAAGACTGTCGAGACAGAGACCAAAGACTGTCGAGACCGAGACGAGACCGAGACCAAAGACTGTCAAGACCAAGACCAAAGACTGTCGAGACCAAGACCAAGACCAAAGACTGACGAGACTGAAACCAAAGACTGTCAAGACCAAGACCAAAGACTGTTGAGACCAAAGACTATCAAGACCAACACAAGACCGAGACAAAAGACTGTCGAGACCAAAGACTGTCGAGACCAAAGACTGTCGAGACCAAAGACTGTCGAGACCAAAGACTGTCGAGACCAAGACCAAAGACTGTCAAGACCGAGACCAAAGACTGTTGAGACCAAAGACTGTTGAGACCAAAGACTGTCGAGACCGAGACCAAAGACTGTCAAGACCAAGACCAAAGACTGTTGAGACCAAAGACTATCAAGACCAACACAAGACCGAGACAAAAGACTGTCGAGACCAAAGACTGTCGAGACCAAAGACTGTCGAGACCAAAGACTGTCGAGACCAAGACCAAAGACTGTCAAGACCGAGACCAAAGACTGTTGAGACCAAAGACTGTTGAGACCAAAGACTGTCGAGACCAAAGACTGTCGAGACCAAGACCAAAGACTGTCAAGACCGAGACCAAAGACTGTTGAGACCAAAGACTGTCGAGACCGAGACCGAGACCAAAGACTGTTGAAACCAAGACCAAAGACTGTCGAGACCAAGACCAAAGACTGTCGAGACCGAGACCGAGACCAAAGACTGTTGAAACCAAGACCAAAGACTGTCGAGACCAAGACCAAAGACTGTCGAGACCGAGACCAAAGACTGTCGAGACCAAAGACTGTCAAGACCAACACAAGACCGAGACAAAAGACTGTCGAGACCAAGGACTGTCGGGACCAAGACCAAAGACTCATGAGACAGAGACCAAAGACTGTCGAGACCGAGACCAAAGACTGTCAAGACCAAGACCAAAGACCAAGACCAAAGACCGAGACCAAAGACTGACGAGACCGAGACCAAAGACTGTCAAGACCAAGACCAAAGACCAAGACCAAAGACTGAGACCAAAGACTGTCGAGACCAAGACCAAAGACTGACGAGACCGAGACCAAAGACTGTCCAGACCAAGACCAAAGACTGTCGAGACCAAAGACTGTCGAGACCAAAGACTGTCGAGACCGAGACCAAAGACTGTCGAGACCAAAGACTGTCAAGACCAACACAAGACCGAGACAAAAGACTGTCGAGACCAAGGACTGTCGGGACCAAGACCAAAGACTCATGAGACAGAGACCAAAGACTGTCGAGACCGAGACCAAAGACTGTCGAGACCAAGACCAAAGACCAAGACCAAAGACCGAGACCAAAGACTGACGAGACCAACACAAGACTGAGACCAAAGACTGTCGAGACCAAGACCAAAGACTGACGAGACCGAGACAAAAGACTGTCGAGACCGAGACGAGACCGAGACCAAAGACTGTCGAGACCAAAGACTGTCGAGACCGAGACCAAAGACTGTCGAGACCGAGACCAAAGACTGTCGAGACCAAAGACTGTCGAGACAGAGACCAAAGACTGTCGAGACCAAAGACTGTCAAGACCAACACAAGACCGAGACAAAAGACTGTCGAGACCAAGGACTGTCGGGACCAAGACCAAAGACTCATGAGACAGAGACCAAAGACTGTCGAGACCGAGACCAAAGACTGTCGAGACCGAGACCAAAGACTGTCAAGACCAAGACCAAAGACCAAGACCAAAGACCGAGACCAAAGACTGTCGAGACCAAGACCAAAGACTGACGAGACCGAGACAAAAGACTGTCGAGACCAAAGACTGTCGAGACCGAGACCAAAGACTGTCCAGACCAAGACCAAAGACTGTCGAGACCAAAGACTGTCGAGACCGAGACCAAAGACTGTCGAGACCGAGACCAAAGACTGTCGAGACCGAGACCAAAGACTGTCGAGACCGAGACCAAAGACTGTCAAGACCAAGACCAAAGACCAAGACCAAAGACCGAGACCAAAGACTGTCGAGACCGAGACAAAAGACTGTCGAGACCGAGACGAGACCGAGACCAAAGACTGTCGAGACCAAAGACTGTCGAGACCGAGACCAAAGACTGTCGAGACCGAGACCAAAGACTGTCGAGACCAAAGACTGTCGAGACCGAGACCAAAAACTGTCGAGACCGAGACCAAAG
Source organism: Cololabis saira (assembly GCF_033807715.1). Taxonomy (NCBI): domain Eukaryota; kingdom Metazoa; phylum Chordata; class Actinopteri; order Beloniformes; family Belonidae; genus Cololabis; species Cololabis saira. The sequence continues at coordinate 8,643,233 of NC_084591.1, forward strand.
ACTGTCGAGACCGAGACCAAAGACTGTTCAGACCAAGACCAAAGACTGTCGAGACCAAGACCAAAGACTGTTGAGACCAAAGACTGTCGAGACCAAAGACTGTCGAGACCAAAGACTGTCGAGAGTGAGACGGGACAGAGACCAGAGACGGGATCTTGAACTGTGCAGGCTTTTCCTGTTAAATGTGGTCGACGCTGGTTCTGTGAGTGAAACCTCAACTCAGACGTTGTAACAGTTTCTGCACCGTAAACGTTTGCTCACTTATCCGCCGTCACTAAATCTGTTGCGGGTCCAGATTAGCATCGGGGTTGATTTGTTTAGTCTGTGCGAACGACGCGGACCGAACATCTGTCTTCAGACTTTACAGATAAACGTATAAACATCAGACCGCTCCAGCCCGAGCATCAGCCCAGATTTGATTCTCCTGTCATCTCCTGCCACCGCTCCGACACGCCGCCGCGCCGCCAAACCACGGACATCCAGCTGATGAGGTCATCGAGCCGGTCCTCAGGACTCATCTGGGCCCGTTGCCACGGAGACGCTCAGCCGGCTGTGTTTATCCGAACAATCACGGACGGCGTGTTCGGGAAGCTGTCGTGGGTTTGAGCTCGGGGAGGTTGTGATGTGGCGGCCGGGTTTGGGTTTGGGTTCGGCGGAGCGGCTGAGGATGACGAACCGGCGGCGGGGCACGAGGCTGTTTACGTTAACGTTAGATTAGAGTTTTTAGATTATTAGAGTTTCTGTTGTGGTTTTGGCCGCGGAGGGATGTTGGAACGTGGTGGAGTTACGTTAAAACACCCGTCATGTGCAGAAGTGGAGTGGATCTGGGTGGAAGCTCGACGTCTGAACCTCCAGCAGCAGCAGCGGTGACTGACCTGCGTTCCTCGTAACTTCAACAACCGATCAAATATCTTCCTGCTCGTTACACAAATAACAAGCTGGGTACTTTGGAATAGCCCCGCCCCCATGATGACTGTAGCTGCTAATTGATTGGCTGACACTTGACTGAAGTGTGGAACCTCCGCCGTGACAACGACACCCTCACGACCACGCCCTCTTATACTACACCCACTCACCTGTACGTGTCAGGGTATAAGCTCAGATGCTGGAAGCGTTGTGAGCAGAGCCGGATTAACGCAAAGGCAGACTAGGCACGTGCCTAGGGCCCGACAGGGGGGGGGCCCAGACAGAGGGACAAAATTATTATTTTTTTTTTTTTTTTTTTTTTGTCTGCACACATATTAATGGTTGATAACATGCCGGTAAAAACCTAAGGCATATATATATGTGCATTATTACTATATTTAGTATACATACATATATATATACGCATACATACGCACAGGGCCGCCGCAAGGGATGTGCGAACCGTGCGACCGCACGGGGCCTGGCGCCCCAAGGGGCCTGGCGCCCCAAGGGGCCTGGCGCCCCAAGGGGCCTGGCGCTATGGGCCGTTTTTTTTTTTTCCCCAATTTTTTTTTTTTTCCTTATAAATATCAACAGTCACGTTCCATTACAGACCTAAATGTGTACTAGTCTGTGCATATCAATAAATATATGTGAAATGATGCGCGTGTGTGTTGTTCAATACAACTGATCAGACCAAGCGCAGACACAAGCTGCTCTGATCCAGACGGGTGGAGTTGGAACAAACTGTCACACAATGTCGAGAGAACGAGACAGATTCAGGAAATTTCCATCAGGGGATGAAAAAAGAAAAAAACAAAAGAAAATGGAAGAGTTTAATGCCTCTCTGAAAGGCACGTTTGATAAATTTGTTACAAAAATCACCGATCCGACCGGGTCTCAAGCAGCCATGGGGCCCCGCGTCGAGGCAAGCCCAGATGATGATGAGGCAGGGGAAGGTATCCAGTATTTTGCTAATTGGAGAGTTAAAATTGCGCATATAGACACCCGATCCGACCCGAAAAACCCAAAAATTTCGCACGCGCTCGCTACGCTCACGCGCAAGGGCCCCCCTGGCTGTTTCACATAGGGCCTCGCAAATCTCTCAAACAGCTCTGCATACGCATACACATACATACATACATATACACATACAGACATACATACTACAGCACACTTTGTCTTACTGCAAATTGTATTGGTCTTTGTAGATTTGACTTCTTATTTAACTATTCAATTTAATCAACACATTTAATTAAGATTTTCTGCAAAATGCTCACAATCGATAAGATAAGGATAATTTAATAGCATTTAATAGAGCATTGTAATAACGTATAAATAATACAAATCTAAAAATAGTCTGATAGACTGTTTAATATACAACACATGACTTATTTTGGAATACAAAGAACCAACTTGACTATGACTTTGCTATGTAAAATGTGAATTAAGTTTTATTAGTAACTTTGGTAAGTTTAAGATTTCATAAATAACATCGATGGAGGGGGGCCCAAAAATCACAGGCTGCCTAGTGTAGTCCATTTATTTAATCCGGCTCTGGTTGTGAGTTTAGATCGTGAGTTTAGATTGTGAATCATGAGTTTAGATAGTGAGTTTAGATCGTGAGTTTAAATTGTGAGTTTAGATTCGTGAGTTTACATCGTGGAGCCACCGAGTGACAGACTCCAACTTATAACTTTAAATCTAACGTTGTGCTGCTAATAGCAGGTCTGAAGTTCCGTCCGTCTGAACAAAACTAATTAAAGTTAACTAATTTAACACTGTTTATCGTAGATGTCGTCGTCATGGGTAAAGATGACAGCAGTAGGACAACTCTTCTGATGTTGTTATCAAATTTACGTCCATTTTGTGTCCAAACGGCATCTGAAACATCCGTAACCAACACCGACAGATTCTCTGAGTTAGCTTCAGTAACCAAGGGGGCGGGGCTTAGTGATGAGTCAGTCAGGTCGTAAACATAGGCTACATGTGTAGTTTATATATAAACTATATATAAATATGAACTATATATAAATATAAACTATATGTTAACTATAAATAAATATGAACTATATATAAATATAAACTATATGTTAACTATAAATAAATATGAACTATATATAAACTATAAACTATATATAAATATAAACTATAAATAAATATGAACTATATAAAAACTACAAACTATATATACATATAAACTATATATAAATATGAACTATATAAAAACTACAAACTATATATAAATATAAACTATATATAAACTATAAATAAATATGAACTATATATAAACTATATATAAATATAAACTATATATAAATATGAACTATATATAAACTATATATAAATATAAACTATATATAAATATGAACTATATATAAACTACAAACTATATATAAATATAAACTATATATAAATATGAACTATATTTAAACTATATATAAATATAAACCATATACATATATATACAGATACAGTATGTATATATATATATATATATATATATATATATATATATATATATATATATATATATATATATACCCCCCCGACGCTGTTAGACCACAGTTACCACGTTGCTAATCTGCCCTCAGGAGAACATTAATTAACCAGGTATTTTCTTGGCTCTTGTAGCTCAACAACGTCTCGGCCTCTTTGTCCACCCCCCCTCACCCCTCCACCTAATGAAGAGACGGAGGGTGTCATGTCCGGACTCGGCGCTCCGCCACCAACATGGGAGTTAGAGTATTAAGTGGGCTAACTGCTGGCTGCGCCGGAGCGCGGCGCCGGCTCCGCAGCCCGGTGATTACAGCCGGCCTCAAACCAAATTGACATTTTCTCTGACAATAAAATTGGATAGCAGCCTGTCTGAAAGCCGTCTGCATCCGCGAGAACAAACGCCGGAGTCGGGGAACCGTTTGACACACTTTCCCCCCCGAACACAGACAGAAGGCGAAGCCGTCTTCGGCTCGGCGGTAATGGCCCCTCATTGTTGGCCGCAGAGGACGCGCCGCTATTCACACCGCCGGGTGATTGAAAAGAAGATTGAATCTCTTTTGATGTGATAAATGTGTCTATTACTGCATTTGCACACAAAATGTCGGTGGAAATTATAGAGGGGCGGCGGGGCTCGGAGGGAAAAGTGCAGAGGGACGGCGCGTCGCACCGCTTTGATTGGAGCTGAAATATAAATATACTGTCCACCGGCGGCGGAATGAGTCCGAGCCTGATTTTCCACAGGAACTTCACAAATGAAAGGCCTCAGAGCCCCAATTGTGAGACTAAAGAGGTTAAACGAGTCCACAAACACGATAAAGGCCACCAACAACTGTTTGCCGGTAATGGAGGAGAATATTCTCTTTGGGAAACTCCTGAAAGACGAGAGGAGTGATGAAGGATGAACTCATTTCAGCTGAAGCGGTTTTCTGAGACGAACCTCTCAAACTGAATTTAACGTGTTGGTGGATGAGACCCGGCAGGTCTGGTAGGACCTCCTTCTGCCACTAGGGGTCCAGTAATAGCGTCTTAGTTCTGATGTGCTGCGTCCATGTGGTGGGAAGTGGTTTCAAGAGTCCTCGTTCAGTTTCAACGGACCTGGTCCCCTTGTTCCTGGTTGCTGGTTCCTGGTTCCAAGGTTCCTGGTCCCCAAGTTCCTGGTCCCTAAGTTCCTGGTCCCTAAGTTCCTGGTCCCCAGCCCTGGTCCTCGAGGGCCGTCGTCCCGCATGATTCAAAGTCAAGTTCATCATCAGTTTGTCATCATGATGTGCAAGTCGTCATGGTCTGAACAAGTCATCAAGGTGTGAACAAGTCGTCAAGGTGTGAACAAGTCGTCAAGGTGTGAACAAGTGGTCATGGTGTGAACAATTTGCCAGGGTGTGAACAAGTCGTCAAGGTGTGAACAAGTCGTCAAGGTTTGAACAAGTCGTCAAGGTGTGAACAATTTGCCAGGGTGTGAACAAGTCGTCAAGGTGTGAACAAGTCGTCAAGGTTTGAACAAGTCGTCAAGGTGTGAACAATTTGTCAGGGTGTGAACAAGTCAAGGTGTGAACAAGTCTTCATGGTCTGCACAAGTCGTCATGGTCTGAACAAGTCGTCAAGGTGTGAACAAGTCGTCAAGGTGTGAACAATTCGTCAAGGTGTGAACAAGTCGTCATGGTGTGAACAAGTATTCATGGTCTGCACAAGTCGTCATGGTCTGAACAAGTCGTCATGGTGTGAACAAGTCGTCAAGGTGTGAACAAGTCGTCAAGGTGTGAACAAGTCGTCAAGGTGTGAACAAGTCGTCAAGGTGTGAACAAATCATCAAGGTGTGAACAAGTCGTCAAGGTGTGAACAAGTCGTCATGGTCTGAACAAGTGGTCAAGGTGTGAACAATTTGCCAGGGTGTGAACAAGTCGTCATGGTGTGAACAAGTCGTCAAGGTGTGAACAAATCATCAAGGTGTGAACAAGTCGTCATGGTCTGAACAAGTGGTCAAGGTGTGAACAATTTGCCAGGGTGTGAACAAGTCGTCAAGGTGTGAACAAGTCGTCATGGTGTGAACAAGTATTCATGGTCTGCACAAGTCGTCATGGTCTGAACAAGTCGTCAAGGTGTGAACAAGTCGTCATGGTCTGAACAAGTCGTCAAGGTGTGAACAAGTCGTCATGGTCTGAACAAGTCATCAAGGTGTGAACAAGTCGTCAAGGTGTGAACAAGTGGTCATGGTGTGAACAATTTGCCAGGGTGTGAACAAGTCGTCAAGGTGTGAACAAGTCGTCAAGGTTTGAACAAGTCGTCAAGGTGTGAACAATTTGTCAGGGTGTGAACAAGTCAAGGTGTGAACAAGTCTTCATGGTCTGCACAAGTCGTCATGGTCTGAACAAGTCGTCAAGGTGTGAACAAGTCGTCAAGGTGTGAACAAGTCGTCAAGGTGTGAACAATTCGTCAAGGTGTGAACAAGTCGTCATGGTGTGAACAAGTATTCATGGTCTGCACAAGTCGTCATGGTCTGAACAAGTCGTCATGGTGTGAACAAGTCGTCAAGGTGTGAACAAGTCGTCAAGGTGTGAACAAGTCGTCAAGGTGTGAACAAGTCGTCAAGGTGTGAACAAATCATCAAGGTGTGAACAAGTCGTCAAGGTGTGAACAAGTCGTCATGGTCTGAACAAGTGGTCAAGGTGTGAACAATTTGCCAGGGTGTGAACAAGTCGTCAAGGTGTGAACAAGTCGTCATGGTGTGAACAAGTCGTCAAGGTGTGAACAAATCATCAAGGTGTGAACAAGTCGTCAAGGTGTGAACAAGTCGTCATGGTCTGAACAAGTGGTCAAGGTGTGAACAATTTGCCAGGGTGTGAACAAGTCGTCAAGGTGTGAACAAGTCGTCATGGTGTGAACAAGTATTCATGGTCTGCACAAGTCGTCATGGTCTGAACAAGTCGTCAAGGTGTGAACAAGTCGTCATGGTCTGAACAAGTCGTCAAGGTGTGAACAAGTCGTCATGGTCTGAACAAGTCGTCAAGGTGTGAACAAGTCGTCAAGGTGTGAACAAGTCGTCATGGTCTGAACAAGTCGTCAAGGTGTGAACAAGTCGTCAAGGTGTGAACAAGTCATCAAGGTGTGAACAAGTCGTCAAGGTGTGAACAAGTCGTCATGGTCTGAACAAGCCGTCATGGTCTGAACAAGTCGTCAAGGTGTGAACAAGTCGTCAAGGTGTGAACAAGTCGTCATGGTGTGAACAAGTCGTCAAGGTGTGAACAAGTCGTCAAGGTGTGAACAAGTCGTCAAGGTGTGAACAAGTCGTCAAGGTGTGAACAAGTCTTCATGGTCTGCACAAGTCAACATGGTCTGCACAAGTCTCCAATCCAGAACCTGCAGGTCCTCTAGTCTCCACTAGAGACTGGATCCCAGAACAAGTCAGTCCTCATCCACCCGGTTGGGGAGGTCTACTTTGGTAGTTAGTGGAGGTCCTGCAGGTCTGGATCCAGACCCTAACGGTCTGTAGATTAAAGGGTTCAGATGCAGCAGCTAGGATTAATCCACCACCGAGCATCTTCGGTTTATTTCCGCATTTGCGGAAATCGACAGAAAGATCCGTAATTAAGAACCTCCAGAAACCTGAACTTGGTTCGGTTCCTCACATCTGCTCGTCATTTCACCAATGATTGATTTTACCCAGAAGCCCAATCTAGTCTGCACGTTACAGGACCGGTAGAGGGTGAGGTGGGACCACGTCCACCACCTCCACCACCTCCATCACCTCCACCCCCCGCCTGCATCGTTAATCACCTCGTCTCGTTCAGCAGCATCTCTGATGATGCCCCTCTCTGATGGCATCTGGAAGCTCGCAGAGTTGATCTCCTCGTTCGTGACTCCTGACCAATTACTGTAACGATGTAAAGTGTAAATATTGGAGCGACTTCTGAATAATTGAAGGGGCTGAAAACAAGCTGCTCCAGTGTTTATGAATCCAGATCTGTGTTTACGGAGCGTCACGCTCTGATGCTCCGTGGCATCGACTCCTTCACGTCTGAGCGATCGTTGAAGGCTCCTCTAGATTTCTCCTCGACTTCGGTCAGACAATCGCTCTCTGCAACATTTCTGTGCTGCAACTGAATCAAACATGTTTTATTGGACTTTGAGAGTAACCTCCATTAGACAGACACTTGTTTCAGGTCCACGGTGTAGAGGTATATAGGTGTATAGATGAATAAGTGTATAGTTTTATAGGTATATAGGTGAATAGGTGTATATTTGTATAGGTATAGGTGTATAGGTGAATAGGCGTATAGTTGTATAGGTGTATAGGTATATAGACATATAGGCGTATATGTGTACATGCGTATAGGTGTATAGGTGTATAGTTGTATATGTGAATAAGTTAATAGGCGTATAGGTGTATATGCGTATAGGTCAGGGGTCGGCAACCCAACATGTTGAAAGAGCCGTATTGGACCAAAAACACAAAAAACAAATGTGTCTGGAGCCGCAAAAAATGAAAAGTCTTGTATCAGCCTTAGAATGAAGACAACACATGCTGCATGTTTCTATATTAGTTAGAACTGGGGGAAGATTTTTTTTTTCATTATGCACTTCGAGAAAAAAGTCGAAATGTTGAGAAAAAAAGTCAAAATGTCGAGAAAAAAGTCGAAATGTCGAGAAAAAAGTCGGAATGTTGAGAAAAAAATCGAAATGTCGAGAAAAAAGTTGAAATTTTCAGAAAAAAGTTGAAATGTCGAGAAAAAAGTTGAAATTTTCAGAAAAAAGTTGAAATTTTGGGATTAAAGGAGCCGTCTGTAAGAAATGTCCAAAACTGGTACTGCAGTCACTTTCAAAATATTGTTGAGCGGCGTGTACCCCCCCCCCTCCTCCCCCCGACCAGAGGTTGCCAGGTAGGCTGCAGAATGCAGCAGGAACGTAGGCTGCCATGGCTGCCATAATTACAGCCGAGCTGGCAACCCGGATGCCGAAACAATACTGACTTGGTGATTGGGAGATAGGTGGAGGGTGGAGCTTCAGAAACAATACTGACTTGGTGATTGGGAGATAGGTGGAGGGTGGAGCTTCAGGCCAAAACAAAAAATGACAACATAAACATCAGTTGAGGGCTGCAACTCCTCTTTTTAAACTGGAATATCCTGGCTTGAGTGCTGTTGTCAGTGACATAAGTATTTGAAATGAACATGATTTTTAAATGTCTGTTGACATATCGGGGTCATTTTATGATTCGTTTTATTATTGCTCTTACATACAGCTCCTTTAATGTTAAAGTACAATCTCGAGAAAAAAGTCGAAATGTCGAGAAAAAAGTCAAAATTTTGAGAAAAAAAGTCAAAATGTTGAGATTAAAAAAGGAAAAAGGAAGAAAAAAAGAGAAAAGAAGAAAAAAAGGAAAAAAGAAGAATAAAAAAGAAAAAAAAGAAAAAAAAGAGAAAAAAAGATCAAACATTTTGGAAAAAGCTCCAGGAACCACTGGGGTGGCGCTAAAGAGCCGCATGCGGCTCCAGAGCCACGGGTTGCCGACCCCTGGTATAAGTGTATAGGTCTATATACGTATAGTTTTATAGGTGTATAGGTGAATAGGTCTATAGATGAATAGATGTATAGGTGAATAAGTTAATAAGCATATAGGTCTATATGTGTATATGGGTATGGGTGAAACGGTGTATAGGTGAATAGGCGTATAGTTTTATACGTGTATAGGTGTATAGGTGGATAGGTGGATAGGTGGATAGGTGGATAGGTGTAGGTGTATAGGTGAATAAGTTAATATGCGTATAGGTGTATAGGTGTATATCTACCTGGGATGCTGTTTCTAACTTTGTATTATTGTTTGAACACATAGATGTGGGACCTTCAAGGAATCTAGGAACTGAGGCCAAGGGTTCCCAGACTTCAGAAGGTTCCCCGTGTTTTACTGATGTCTTCATTGAGTTCTCTTGATTTTCCCATGATGCCATGCTTCGAGGTCCCTGTGTTTGAAGTTGTACCTTAAAACACATCCACAGGTTCTCCCAGTCATGTCAGTTAGCCTACCAGAACATTTTTAAACACTTGCAGGGACCGAGTTCCCTTTGAGTTGAAGATTACGTGTCCCTGCTGCCAGCTCCGGCCCCCAGAAGTTAATGTGTAAACGGCAGCAGAAGCAAAGGAAGATGCCCACAGGAACATTGTCCCCTGATAAGCGAGCCGGGTCAGCTGACTGCACACATGTGGACAGTTTCCCCGACTCACAACTGTCCCTGATGGTCGTTGAGTAGTTTTAACGGAGCTGATGTTGCAGGTCGTATCACCGACATCCTGAACCGTGATCCACCGGGTCCAAGTTGGTGGCGTTGAGTCTGGTTCTGATCCAGCTGCTCTGGTCACTGACCCAACCTGAATATTTGAGTGAATTTTGTGTGTTCCTTCTGAAATGGACGGCTCTGGGAACCAGCTGCTGCACCTGGACGTCCAGGTGGATGAACGGGGACCTCGTGGAGGAATCCTGGACCTGCTGAGGAGACTCCGTCCTCACTGGAAGGCTCAGGACATCAAAATGAAGGTATGGAAACATCTGTCTCCAGCTGTTCGGGGCTGGTTAGAGACGTCAGAGTCGAGTAGCTCGACCCGACAGTTCAGCGTTGTGAGAGACGCGGTGAAGGTTTTACTGGGCCAACAGTTCTGGATCGTGTTGCAGGTCTGAAATGTAGTCTTTTGCTCTTTTTTTTAATTTTTAATTTAATTTAATTTTGTTTCACACAAATACAAGGATGAAGAAAAAAAAACAGAAGAAAAAATGTACATAAGGAAAATATTTAAAAAAACAAAACAACAAGAAGAAATATGTGTGAGGAGTTGAGAAGCCTATATAGGCTTATATGAAAACCACACCCAAACAATATACTACAGTTAAAGGTATGGTCCTTGATTTTGGAGAGCTAGCAAGATTTGAAAGTGTCACCTCCTGTAAGCCCCGCCCCCTCCTCCCCCTCCCGTCAGCGCTCCGTCCAAAGCCACGCCCCCACAAACTTTGGGGAACGCGTATTTGCAGGAGTCGAGTTTTCCAGGACATTTTGGACAAAACTACCCCATGTCTCATTCAACTGTAAGCGAGGCCGGTTTTAGGGGGGGGGGGGGGGGGGGGGGGGCAGGGATGAGCTGTGCCCACCCAATTAAAGTTATGGGGATCCTTTATTTTTTTATAATTTTATTTTTTTATAAATCTAAAAAAAATATCACAGAATATCTGTACAGTTTCTGATTGGGTGGGCACTGCGCATCATTTTTAGACACAACAATGAACGCATACCGCAAAAGTTGTGTCTCGGCGGAGGGACTAGGCGTCCCAGCAAAATGAGCACAACAGAAAAGTTCAGAACAGCAGACACTGAAGGCTGATTTATGGTTCCGCGTTACACCAACGCAGAGTCCACGGCATAGGGATCGCCGTAAGGCTGATTTATAGTTCCGCGTTACACCAGCAGAATGGTGCGCGTCGCCGCGTCCCCTACGCCGTAGGCTACGCCGTACCCTGCGGCATAGCCATGCCTCCAGAGCCTGTACAGCACCGCAGCACCGGTGCTTCGCTACTGGGGGGTCCGTGGCAGACCCCCAGTAGCGAACAACCTGCGTCGCAGAATCGCACTTTGGCTTTCTTTTTTTAGCCTTTTTAGCAGGGCAAGCCGTAACATTCGACGTGACCGCCCGACCGCGAGCCGGCGGTGAAGCCGGGAGCGGCGAGGGCCCTCCGATGTCAGGCTGCGGTTGCCAGTCGGTCTGGAGGAGCGGGGGGTTACACTGGGGCAGAGAGACGAGAGCGCGCATGGGACGGAGGGGTGCGTGGGCGGGGCTTAAAATAAAGGCATCTGATTGGTTCTTTCCCCCCTGCCAAGCCTCTGGTCCTCTGACCAATCCGTTTCATTCAGAGCGCAAAAAACAGATTGGTCAGAGTTTTTACAGGATTAAACTGTCAGAGAGGTCGGATTTTTTTCTTTCCTTTTTCTGAACACATTATTCACTGGCTACTCTCAGGATGGAAGAACCATTTCACCCAGTATAACAATAAATGTTTTTGAATACGATCACAGACTATACCTTTAAGATATTAACAAATATAACAATAGCAATTACATATTAAATGCACAAACTGAACATTTCCTGTAAAGGAGAAAGTGAAGAAAAAAAAAGGGGGTCCTATTATTCTAAATCAAATGATTTAGAGAGCAGAGCATTCTTAAGTTTCTTTTTGTACATGGACAGTGACAAAGATAAATCAATTAAATTAACATAATTGTTCCACATGATAAGTGCACGGTATTTAATAGAAAACTGACCACGGGATGTTTTATACAATGGAAGATGAAGTTTCTCAACCTGTCTGGTTGAATAACTATGAACTTGAGAGTTATTAACAAAATAGTATCTAAAACCACGAGGTAAATCATCCGTCTTATGATTCACTTTAAAGACAAATGTACAGATTTGAAGAATGTTGATGTCATCGATAGTCAATAATTGCAATTTAAAGAAGAAGAGAGTGCACTTGAAACATCAGCTTTGGAAAAAGTTGCTAATCTAACAAATCGTTTTTGCAACAATAATATTTTCTGCAAATGAGATGGAACGGTACTTGCCCACACAATATTAAAGTATGTTAACCACACACCAACCCCCCAGAAGTGAACGGGGCTAGTACCCTCTAACTCTTTGCACTATTCTGCACATCTGTACATAATATAATTGCACTGGACTTTTTTACCAACTACCGCCTCGCACTACTGTAAATACTTCCACACTGGGAATGCTGCAATCACCCATGTACATACTGTAACTCAAATCTGTTGTAAATCATATAATCACGTCTCATCTGTTTATAATCTGTTCATAATATACAGGACTGTCTCAGAAAATTAGAATATTGTGATAGTTCTTTATTTTCTGTAATGCAATTAAAAAAACAAAAATGTCACATATTCTGGATTCATTACAAATCAACTGAAATATTGCAAGCCTTTTATTATTTTAATATTGCTGATTATGGCTTACAGTTTAAGATTAAGATTCCCAGAATATTCAAATATTTTGAGATAGGATATTTGAGTTTTCTTAAGCTGTAAGCCATGATCAGCAATATTAAAATAATAAAAGGCTTGCCATATTTCAGTTGATTTGTAATGAATCCAGAATGTATGACATTTTTGTTTTTTTTAATTGCATTACAGAAAATAAAGAACTTTATCACAATATTCTAATTTTCTGAGACAGTCCTGTATAGGCTATTATCACTCATTCATGTCTGACCTGCACCTCATAACAACAGTATGTATTAATTTGCACTGTGTACATACATACTTATACACATATATATATATGTGTATGTACAGTGTGTTATTTATATATATATATATATATATATATATATATATATATATATATATATATATATGTGTATATATGTGTATGTACATTGTGTTTATATCACTGCACAAGCACTTCCGGTTAGATGCTAACTGCATTCCGTTGCCCTGTACCTTCTTAACATGTGCAATGATAATAAAGTTGAATCTAATCTAATCTAATCTAATATGGATAAATCAAAATATAATGTAAAGAAACATGAAATGTGTACAAAATCTCCTGGGGGCCTCCTACATTACGCATGTTATAGATACAGCATAAATATAGCGGTACGTGTGGATTTGTTCACAAACTGAAGCCCAGTACAGAAACAGAACCGCCCCACAGCAACAAAGACGCCCCAAGAAGCATTTTAGTTCAGGCAGGTAAATAAAAATGCAACAGTAAATGAGGCGAGCTGGAGATAAAAGTGCTGATGCTGCACCGGATTTTGCTGCGGGTCACGTTTCCCCGTGAACCAGAAGAACTGGACAACAAAGGAGTATTCCACCCCCGGAGAACTCCGCCCCGGTCCCACGAGCAAACAGCAGGTCCAATCTCTCTGAGAAATGGGGTTTATGTTTGTTAGGTGGCCGCTGGCTGCAGGGGCGACCCCTCCATCTAGACCAGGTCCAGTAAACAGAGGAGTAGATCTGCAGCTCTCAGACCCCAGAGGTCTTTAATGATGTATTGTGTTCGTTGGGGTGGGGGGGGGTTAGGTCTGTGCCACCGACTAGCCTGTATGGGTTACAACTTCAGTCATAGTCTTCCATTTTATCGTTCTGCTGTCAACAACGAAAAGAACTAACTAGAAAATTTCAGGAAATTTTGGCCCAATCCCAATACTCCCCCTACTTTCTTTCACTAGCCCTAAAAAAGAAGGGACAGATTTTAGGGGCTCTTGAAATCTTCCCAGGTCTGTCCCAATACTCCCACTACTCCTACTTTCAGCACCACCCCTACAATCAGGAAGCTGAGAGTGAAAAGCTGTTTTAATTTCAGCTGTAGCGCTGTTAATATGCCACTTTATTAAGTTTTAATATTTTTTCAGGCATAAAAGTAACCGTTAAGATCCCCAACCTGGGCTCAGTTTATCCAAATAACGCCTGTTAAGAAATTTGATCCGATGTTTTCGGGGATGATGAGACCGGGGCGCAGCAGCAGCAGCAGCAGCAGCTCACGTACAGACGTGATCGCCAGGTCAACCTGCGCCATCGTCCCAGGGTAGAAACCTGCAGCTCTGTGGAGAATTACCGCTGGCTGAAATAAATAATTTAGGAAGATAAATGTTGGTTTAATAGATGAAATCTAACAGTTGTAGCTACGCCTGTTAAGAAATTTGCTCAGAAAATTTTGAGATGATGATGCCTGCCGGCTCCGGAGCTGATTTATGGGTCAGCGTTAAATCGATGCAGAGCCTACGGCGTAGGGTACGGCGTACGGCGCGCGTCGCCGCGTAACATCGACGCAGAGCCAACAGCGTATGTTACGTAACCTACACCGTAGGCTCTGCGTTGGTGTAACGCAGAACCATAAATCAGCCTTTATTCTGGCGTGATCTTCGGCAAACGGGCAAACTAGGGATTATGTACATTCACTGAGTGAATATTATGAAAGTAAAATATATATTTCTTGCTAGAAATATAATCAAAACGCATTTTTATGCAGAAGCTAACTCAAAATATTGATTTTATTCACTAAAAAATAAGAAATGTCCGCCATGTTTTTTTATTTTGGATTCAGTCCGCAAAAGACGATGAAAAGCATTCTGGGAAATTCTTTTGTCCCTAGATCCGCTAGTGAGGATTGGAAATCCCTACGTCCGTAGGGACAGATTCATAGCTACTACACTACTTTTTTTCACTAGCCCTAGGTAGAAAGAGGAATTGTGACACCACTACCCTCACGGGAACGCGCAAAATTTAGGGGTAGGGCTGAAAACGAGGGGCAGTGGGAGTATTGGGACAGGGCCCTTGATATGGGCATGCCCTACTGCCCATTCATGCCCTCTTGCTGCTTTGGTTTGGGGTTTTGTGGTTTAGGGTGATTAATAATGGCCGAGAAGTAGTTTAGGGTTGTTAATAAACCGTTAAAGGTTGTTCATAAACCTTTGGGGATGGAGACATTAGGCAGGCATTTTGACTTCAAATTTATGTAAATCACATCTTCATGAAATTTTAATATGTTGTAGTCCACAGCGAGGCGAGTTTTGAAACATTTTAATCATGTCCCTACGATAACCTGTTACCTAGCAACAAGTGTCCAAAGTCTTTAATTGAAAGTGTAATATCTCAAAAACTGTAATAATTGGCATAATGAGGTTGAAAGATCTATTGGTCCGAAGTTAACCGAGTCTGGGAACATTTGAATGTTGTCTCTACGATAAAGTTCGACCGACCAATAAACGCCCGAATTTTCACCTTTGACTGAGAAAAGTATTGCCCTTCGAAGCACGATGTGTTGTTGTGATCCACATGTGTTGATGTTTGCTATGTGTGGGTGCACATTCCGGTTCAGGCTACGTTAACGGATAGGTTTATTTTTCACCATGGTAAAAAACCCCATCCGAATGAATGGGGCCATTTGACTTGGATTTTGACATAAAATTTCCTTAAAAATCACAGCTTCATGAATTTTGAATATGTTGATGTCCACAGCCTGCCGAGTCGGGAAACATTTGTACGATGTCTCTACGATAACCTGTTGCGTAGCAACAAGCGTTCAAAATCAAATGGATTTTTTTTTTTAAATTGAAAGTAAAATATCGCAAAAACTGTAATAATTAGCATGATGAGGTTGTACGGCCCTTTAGTGCCAATCGGGCCGAGGGTTTGAACGATGTCTCTACGCTTAAGTATGGCAGAGTAAAAAGGTATGGAATTTTTGCCCTTTTTTTTGCTTGCTAGCCGCTAGCGTTGCCACGGTAACACTTTTGACTGAGAAAAGTAATGTCCACCGAGGCACGATGGAGACGCATCTAACGATGTATGCCATGCATGGGATGCACATTGCAATCGAGCCGCATTAACGGACGAAGAAGCGTGCGGAATAAGAAGAAGAAACGGTAAACCTTTTTCTGTATATTAATATATCTCCTTCATTTTTCAGGTTTTCTCTGGCGTGTTTTATTTTTGGGGGATTTTTTTCTTCCATATCAGAGGGGGGTCATACTGTACACCCGCTGGTGCGCAGTGGGACTTTTACAACTTTAGCTTTCTAGCAAAATACTAGCAACATTGCCCTTTGGTCCATTTGGGACAATTGTAATATGGTCATGCCACTACTTGGCATGCCCATAATTAAGGGAATTAGTGGATCAGCTTGACAGATTCAAGTTAGCCTACGGTACCTGAAGTCTGAAGCAGGGTCTCACTGCGTGACCTCATCAGAGTATGCTCAGTGAGACCTGCGGGTTCTGAGCCGTCTGGGGTTTTTTGACCTTGACATAAGTCTGCCGGGACGTCCACTACTGGGAACATTAACAACTTTTCATTAATCTTTTCACTGCAGAACACGTAGCTTCAAACATTAACAGCTTTCTAACCGTCTCCAGACCGATGTGCCAACAACTGCTTCTCTAAGATGTTTCTGATGTTCTTCCCTCTTGGCATTATGTTAAACTGCCAGTGATCTGCTAAAGCATCTGCTTTAGTCGAGGTCTGCAAACCTCATCTGGCCATAACTCACCCTGAATTACCTAGGCAGTCAGGGGGTGAAATAAGACCTGGAAACAGGCATTGTGGCATAGAATTGTCAAATTGGTTTAATTCACCGTAAGAATTGTCACAGATTACTTTTGTAATACTGTATTTGACTCGGCCTTTGTACGTTTTGACTGTATAGAAACGTGATTCTTGCCATTGTAAGAATGAGATGTACCTGCTGTAATCTACTGCCCTTACCTTTTAACAACTTGTGCTTTTTATTATTTTACCTCTTTTCTTATCATTTTATTTGTTATTTACTATTTGATTGTGTCTTGCTGCTTTTAATGTTGATGTAAATCACTTTAGAATTACCTTGTGTTCAATTGGGCTATACAAATAAACTTGCCTTGCCTTAGGATTGGCAATAAAACCATTTTATTTGTATTTTTTTGTTAATTTTTGATGGATAGTTGTTTTTTCCTTGTTTACTTTTAATTGATTGGCTAAATATCTCCCTGATCTGTTGGCATGTGCAAAGTTCTCCAGGCAAAGCCTTTGTACTAGAAACTACGTTTTTGTATCAATTATTTTATTTAATTCTATCTTAGTTTTCCTTATTCTATTAAGGATTTTCACATTCTAGTTCCCTTGTTTTTAAGTTTTCTTTCTTTTTCTTATTTGAAGAAAATAAAATTATTTTGCCTCACATTACTGCCTTTTCCTGCTTCCCACAGAACACTTGCTGATGTTTCTGGTTTATCGTTGTTTTGCAAATATATGTCCCATTCTTTTTTGGAAAAAAATAACAAAGTCGGGATCTTTAAGTAATGATGTATTAAATCTCCAGTTTCTGGAAGGCGGTGCATGCATACACTTCCCTCCTTCACCAGAGTGAAAGAAACCGGTGCATGATCGCTAATAATAATTGGGTGGATTTTGGATTCAGAGAAATCTGTTATCAGAGAGCTGCTAACATATCAGGTCAGTGAATCAGCTCCAGTAACCAGCGAGATCAGTAATCTAATCAATACCCCCCCCCATGAATAGTTGATCGGGTGTCAGGACCGACGTGTTTGTTCTCCATCCGCCGTGAAAACCTGCGTGTTTGCCTTCGACGTCCCGGGAGAACGTGGTCCAATCCGAGGCCCGGGACGCCTCTGGGACCCGAGGAGCAGAATGAGGAACCGCCGGACGGCAGCAGAGGTCACGGCGGGGTCACGGCGAGGTCACGGCGAGGCCTGGCGGGCCCCGGGGGGCCGCTGAGCACACAGATCCCCCCTTGCTTCGTCTGATTGGTGCAGACGAGCTGCTTCCCTCACACAAACACACCCATGTACTCGTCCTTCTCTGCTGCTAAAAGGTTCAATATTTACAATAAAACATGTCCTGTACTTCTTTATTCTCTGTATTAAGCTCAGCTGCAACCCCAACGTCGAATCCTTGTGATGTCATAGTGGGCGGAGTCAAAAGTTGAAGATTAGAGGATCACGTCGTCCAACTTCTAAGTATTTTGGTTGTGAGGGAAAGTTGATTTCACAATCAAAACATGACCTGAGGTCTAGTGTTGTTTTTGTCAGCCTGTTCCAATTTTAGTTGTATTAGGGCCAAGCAGGAGCAAAATAAAAATAATATTTTAGAGGAGGAAGATTTTTTTTTCATTATGCACCTCGAGGAAAAAGTCGAAATGTAGAGAAAAAAGTCGAAATGTCAAGAAAAAAGTTGATATGTCAAGAAAAAAGTTGATATGTCAAGAAAAAAGTCGAAATGTCGAGATTAATGTTGAAGTACAATTTTGAAAAAAAAGTTGAAATAATGAGAAAAAAGTCAAAATTTGGTGAATAAAGTTGAAATGTTGAGAAAAAGGCGAAATTTCGAATAATTCACGGAAATTTCGACTTTTTTCTAGAAATTGTATTTCAACTTTTTTCTCGACATTTCAACTTTTTTCTCTAAGTAAAAAAAAGTTGAAATGTAGAGAAAAAATGCGAAATGTCGAGAAAAAATTCGAAATGTCGAGATTAATGTTGAAGTACAATTTTGAGAAAAAAGTCGTAATAATGAGAAAAAAGTCAAAATGTCGAGAAAAAAGTTAAAATATCGTGAATAAAGTTGAAATGTTGAGAAAAAAGGCGAAATTTCGACTTTTCACGAAAATTCCTACTTTTTTCTTGAAATTGTATTTCAACATTATTCTTGACATTTCAACATTTTTCTCGTCATTTCGACTTTTTTTCTCTCAGTAAAAAAAAGTCGAAATGTCGAGAAAAAAGTCAAAATTTCGAGATTAATGTTGAAGTACAATTTTGAGAAAAAAGTCGAAATAATGAGAAAAAAGTCAAAATTTCGACTTTATTCATGTAATTGTATTTCAACTTTTTTCTCGACATTTCGACTTTTTTCTCGAAGTGCACAATAAAAAAAAATCTTCCCCTCTCAAATATTTTTTCTCCTGCATGGCCCTAATACTCTTCCGTAGTTTTAGTTTAGTCTTTGGGTCGAGCTATCATTTTAGTTTTTATTAGTTTTAGTCACGTTCATTCTCCTTTTAGTCGTGTCAAGTTTCAGTCGACTAAAAGTCTGAGCATTTTAGTCTTATTTTAGTCAGAATTGTCCAGGACCATTTTAGTCTAGTTTTAGTCAAAGATTGTATTTAGCCAAACCCATTTTACAATTCAAACAAGGTTATCTTATTATTATATTATTGTTACCTTATAGACTCAAGAATACTCAAAAACAATTTAGAAAAACCGAGGCACTCAAGAAGTTAGAAAAATATAAAAGGCCTTTATTAAATCATGGCTTAGAAAAAGTTAAAATGCCATGGCATTTTAACTTTTTCTGCCACGGGGGCCCGACCGACAGGATGGAGAGACACGGAGTTTTGTGCAGAACCCTCTTTATTCTCACCCAACACACAGGACACATGTGCTTCCAGCTCCAGCAGCTCCTCCGACCAGCAGCTTCAGTCTGAACCTTCTCCCAGCAGCTTCCGCCTCTCTCTGGTGCAGCTGCTGCTTATCAAGGAAGGCAGGGTGGAGAGGTTGATTGGATACACCTGTACCCAATCTCCTGATGGCTGAACCTCCACCCTGCCACCTAGGCATTTTAACTTTTTCTAAGCCATGATTTAATAAAGGCCTTTTATATTTTTCTAACTTCTTGAGTGCCTCGGTTTTTCTAAATTGTTTTTGAATCTTCTGGATCCCCATGCCGAAGAGCACCTGAAGTATACTTTTTTTTTTTTTTTTTTTACACCCAGCAGTACTCCATGCGTTTGTAGTTGCCTTAGACTCAAGAATACATTCATTCCAGATACAGAAGTCTCTAATTTGAGTTTACAACATATTTATTTTTCCGCATTTCTCCCCATCTTTTTCTTTTTCGACGACACATTGGATTTTCTTTTCCACGTCTATGTAGGAAAGTGGATCCAATGATCTAAAGACTAAACTGGTTTAAAGACTAAACCAGAGGAAACTACTGAAAACAAAAAGACATTAAGGATCTTTGGTAGAACATTTAGTCTTGTTTTGGTAAACGAAAATGAAGACACATTTTAGCAGAGTTTTTATTTTGTAATCTACGTTTTAGTCTGGTTTTTATTCCTCTACAATATTGCATTATATATTTAATTATCGTTATCGTCACATGACCAGCATTTTCGTTGCGTCTCGTTTTCCTCAGGTGATAAAGGTTCGTTGACGACGATATTTAGTCAGAATTTTCGTTGACGAAAGCAACTTTACTTTTCCTGCAGGAAACTTATTGCTGAAAGCCAGAGCTACAGGTGTTGAATCGTGGCGCTGCTCAGGATTATCTCTATTTCCGTTATTCTGACACTAAGAGCTGAACTCTCCCTGAATGCTGTTCCAGACCTTCACCGAGGGCATCACCAACCAGCTGATCGGCTGCTACGTGGGCTCCCTGCAGGATCCCGGCTCCGTGCTGGTGCGGCTGTACGGCCGGATGACGGAGCTGTACGTGGACCGGCGCCGGGAGCTGCAGATGTTCCAGCTGTTCCAGGCCCACGGCTGCGGCCCCGCCATCTACTGCAGCTTCAGGAACGGCATCTGCTACGAGTTCACCAGGGGGACGGTGCTGGAGGACGAGCTGCTGAGAGAGCCCTCCATCTACAGGTCAGGACCTCCGGCTCACACATGCAGTTCTAGTTTTTATTTGCTATATTGGACCTTTAACTTGTTTCTCACAATATTTTACAGAATAAATACTAGGGCTGTCAGTTTAACGCAGGAGTCGGCAACCCAAAATGTTGAAAGAGCCATATTGGACCAAAAACACAAAAAACAAATATGTCTGGAGCCGCAAAATAGTCTTGTATAAGCCTTAAAATGAAGACAACACATGCTGCATGTATCTATATTAGTTATAACTGGGGGAAGATTTTCTTTTTCATTATGCACTTCGAGAAAAAAATCGAAATTATGAGAAAAAAGTCAAAATGTCGAGA
This sequence comes from Cololabis saira, assembly GCF_033807715.1. Taxonomy (NCBI): domain Eukaryota; kingdom Metazoa; phylum Chordata; class Actinopteri; order Beloniformes; family Belonidae; genus Cololabis; species Cololabis saira. The sequence goes on from NC_084591.1 coordinate 8,664,110, forward strand.
TTAATGTTGAAGTACAATCTTGAGAAAAAAGTTGAAAAGTCGAGAAAAAAGTCGAAATGTCGAGAAAAAAGTCAAGATTTCAAGAAAAAAGTCAAAATGTCGAGAAAAAAGTCAAAATTTCGAGAAAAAAGTTTAAATGTCGAGATTAAAAAAGAAGAAAAAAAGAAGAAAAAAAGAAAAAAAAGGAAAAACATTTTTGAAAAAGCTCCAGGAGCCACTAGGGCGGCTCTAAAGCCGCGGGTTGGCGACCCCCGGTTTAGCGCGTTAACTAGATTAATTAATTACACCACTAATTAACGCGTTGTGAGAATTAACGCAATTAATTATGAGTGGCAAAATGCGCGAGCATGTTAAATTTGGCCCATTGAGGGACCCGTAGGCCAATTGGCAGGTCACTTCCCTCCTGCGTTGCTAGTCAAACAAACAAAGCAGGTGACAGACCTGGACACGACTCAGGCCCCGTTTACACGGAGCAAAAACGGTGGTGTTTTCATGCGTTTTGGCCGTTCGTTTACACGAAAACGAAGCTCAAAGTCACCAAAAACGATCATTTCTGAAAACTCAACTAGGCCAAAGTGGAGATTTGCAAAAACTCCGTCTTGTGGTGAAGGGTGGCGCTAGAGAGTCTCATTTCTTAAAAGGAGCCTCAAGCTCCTTTAATTAATCTAATTAATCACATTTTCAAATTCCTGAAAAACCTATACTCCAACCAGGAGGCCGCAGTCAAGACCAACAGCGGAACATCAGAGTGGTTCTCGATTGAGAGAGGAGTGAGACAAGGCTGTATTGTATCACCAGCTCTATTTAACATCTATTCGGAAAACATCATGAGGGAAGCCACGGAAAACACAAGCACCGGAATAAAGATTGGAGGAAGACTGATTAACAACCTGAGATACGCAGACGACACAACACTGCTATGCGAAAGCAAAAAAGACCTCATGGAACTACTGACCCACGTGCAACATCTGAGTGAAGAAAAAGGGCTACTCCTGAACATGAAGAAGACCAAGATCATGGTGCTGGACAAGAACCGGACAGATTTCAGCAATTTCACGCTCAATGGAGAAGAACTGGAAGAGGTGAAGAGCTTCGTCTATTTAGGATCCACCATCACAACGGAAGCTAACTGCATGGCAGAAATCAGTAGAAGACTGTGCATGGCCCGGAGCACAGTGGAGAAGCTTACACCAATATGGAAGAGCCAAGAAGTCAGCAAAAGCCTAAAACTGCGCATAGTCAGGGCCACAGCTTTCGCAGTTGCCACTTATGGCAGTGAATCTTGGTCTTTCTCAAAGAAAGCAACAAAGAAAATCGAAGCCTTTGAAATGTGGACATACCGACGCCTGCTGCGTGTGTCATGGAGGGAGCACAAGACCAACGACTGGGTTCTAGAACAACTAAGAACAAACCCAATGCTGATGAAGCAGATAAGGAGGAGAAAGATGAAGCACTTCGGCCACACCATCAGACATGACAGCCTGGAGAAAACCATCATGCAGGGCATCACGGCAGGGAAGAGAACCAGAGGGAGACCGGCAAGAACCTGGGAAGTTGACCTTACCAAATGGACGGGAGAGAGCCTAGGGGCAGTTACAAGAATGGCCGAAAATCGGGATCTGTGGAATGCTACCGTCGATGTCACAGCAGCTCAACCAAGAGCCACCTGACCCAGAGAGAGAGAGAATCACATTTTAATCTCATATCTGCTAAAGGTCCCCAAAAAAAGAATGATAATTCTAGGACATTGCTAAATTGCACTGCATGACTAATCAATTGAATACTCTAAGAAGAGAAGATTTGAAATGTGAAGTGTGTTTCATGAATGAAATTCAAAAGAAAAAGCTCAAGCACATCAGCAAACCAATTAGGCCAGGTGCATTATTCAAAAATGCAATACAAATACAGTTAAATAAATAAAATTCAGAAATAAAATAAGGCTGAGTCTCAAATAAGCACTTAAGCGGACTCTCAATTCAAAATGAAAACTAAAGCTGACTCAATACAGCATTTCAAGTACTAGTAGCTGTAATGTTTACAGTGGAACTTGTCCAGACATGTTTAGCGTTTAAATGATAATTCAGGCTGGAGCAGCTCCGCTGATAGGAAAATTATTTTTTACAAAATGTACAAATCACCACATTCTTGTTGCTAGTCCCGTCTTCTTTCTTTTTTACATGAACTTGCCGTTCAAAGGCCCCAGCAAAGATTTGCAGGCCTCGCTCCCCTGAGGCCACGTTTACGTTTATGCCCTTCTAGATCCGTCTGGACCGGGGGTCGGCAACCCGCGGCTCTAGAGCCCAGTGCGGCTCTTTTTTTTTTCTTTTCCTTCTTTTTTCTTTTTTTTCCTTTTTTTCTCTTTTTTCTCTTTTTTTCCTTTTTCTCTTTTTTTCTTTTCTTTTTTCTCCTTTTTTTCCTTTTTTTCCTCTTTTTTTCTTTTTTCCTTTCAATTTTCCTTTCCATTTCGACTTTTTTCTCAAGATTGTACTTCAACATTAATCTTGACATTTCGACTTTTTTCTTGAAGTGCATAATGAAAAAAAAAATCTTCCCCCAGTTATAACTAATATAGATACACGCAGCATGTGTTGCCTTCATTCTAAGGCTTATACAAAACTTTTCATTTTTTGCGGCTCCAGACATATTTGTGTTTTGTGTTTTTGGTCCAATACGGCTCTTTCAACATTTTTAGTTGCCGACCCCTGGTCTGGACCCTCCCGGGGTGACGACCCGGGCCGCAGTCCCAGCAGGGCTCAGCTGGACCTCCAACAGTCCTCTTCAGGTCCGGGTCTTCTTAGGTCAGGTTGACAGTCAGCTAGAGATCGTAAAGACCTCCTGTGGGACCTGAGCACCTCCGAGACTGAGCCCTGAACGGGCTGAACGGCCCTGAACAGTGTTGGGACTAACGTTATTTAGTAACGCGTTACAGTACCGTCGTTAGTTTTGGTGGTAACTAATACTCTAACGCATTACTTTTTAAATTCAGTAACTCAATCACCGTTACCAAACGGTGCGTTACTCCATTATTTCTGGCTACAGTGAAGCTTTTTTTCACCACACGCGCAGACCAGAGGAAACGTAGTGGGCGAGTGTGTGCATTCAAAAACATGACGGTCACGGCGAGCCAAGAGAGCAAGGCGAGTTCTGCAACGTGGAGATATTGACTGCGTTTACATGAAGTCAATAACTCTTTTAAAACCAGAATATTGGCAATAACCCGAATTTATATGGCCATGTAAACACCAATAACCCCTTTAAATAACCCAAATTTGCTCATATTCCGGTTTTTAAAAACCCCAATATGACCCCTGGGTTACTCCTTTTAAAACCCGAATATTGGGTCATGTAAACGCCAAACGGAATATCCCGATCAAACGGAACAGGAATTTGTTTTCTGCACATGCTCTGTTCACAAGGAATCCTGGTCTTTTGAGTCCAGGAAGTTCTTCTAAACACAGACAAACGCAAGACCAGGAGGAGACTAATCATTTTATAAATTTAATGAAAGATATGAACATTTCTGCATTTGTAGACGGTAGAAAGTACAGGGATAGTGAGATTTAAAAGAAGGTGAGAGAAAAGTTGCGCGAAGCAGCATTTGTTTTGAATTTGGATACAGGAAGAAGAAGCGGAAATGACAGGTCATGATGTTCTCAGCGCGTCGCTGGTTTGATCGGGATATCCCGAATTATTAATTACCATGTAAACAGGAATAACCCTGTTAGCTCACGCATGTAAACGGAATATTCTGAATGTTTCAGTAACCGGAATATTAGCAATAACCCGAATTTTGACTGGATGTAAACATAGTCATTGTCATTATTTCGGTTTTGTCGAGCAGCGACAAATTAAGAGAAAATGAACTTTGTTTGAGACCTGTCTCTGTCTGAGCAACGGACTCTCGAGAGATTTGGCATCATAGCTAATAATATAATATAATATAATATAATAATAATACATAGCTCTGCTCAGAGTCGTCGGTCACTGCAGAACTGCCAAAGTCGTTTTCCCATCGGATAAAATTAAGTTTAAAACTAAAATAAAACTTGCTTCTTTGCTTAATAATACTGTTATTGTTATTATTGAAGTCTTTTTGGAAGGGAAAAAAGAATATTAGACTGTTCCGATGATCTGGTTGATATCAGATAAAGCAGAGCAGATAAAAGGTAGCAGATAAAAAAAAAAAACGAGCGGCAAAATAAGGCGCAAATATTAAAGTTGTACTGTATCTAGTGTTGTATGTTCCAAATCGATGTGGGGAGAGGGGCGACCACGCCCATGTAGGAGACAGGAAGTGGAAACCATTTCATACCATTGGCAGTAACGGTGATGCGCTATCTTCTGTAGAGAGGATCTTTGGCTCCAACACCGGTCTTCAGGAACCAGCGACCCAGTTCGTCCGGTTTGTCCGAATCGTTTTGTTCGTCCGGTTTCGATTCTGCAGTTTTATGGTCCGAACACAGAAACACTGGAGGCCTCAGATATTCTCCAATAGTGTGTTTTTAGTTCTGGTCTGAGTCACTTTCAAAGTTGAAGAATGTTGTTTATCCTCCTCCCTGCTTCGTTGGCCGTCGTCACGGCAACAGGCCATCGTAATGATTCATATCGCAGGACATGGGTGACCCCCGGCTCGTAAAACTGTCGTGTCTCC